>NC_056748.1:608548135-608658135 GCF_019279795.1 Protopterus annectens
AAGGTGATAGGGTGTACTGGCCCCCGAGTCAGTCCCACAATCGACCCCATCGGCTCCTCCCCCTAGGGTGCCTGCGTCAGCCTCGGCCCCTCTTCCAGACCCCAAGCATGGGGATCCAGCCCTCCAGGACACCCCTTTGGGTGTATCCTTCTCTTCCGAGGCCTCCCCTGATCATTCAGAGGAGCCACCTCGCAAGAGGAAATGCAAGAGGAAGCATGTTGACTCCCCCGAGTCTGTCACATCAGATACCGACTTAGAGGAGTCGGAAGGGTCCCCAAGATCCCTCTCTGAAGATGTCTCCTTCTCAGACATCCTTGAGATGCTTAGGCAGAGGGGGAACTGGACTTTCCTAAGCCCTTCCGAGGGTGAGTCAGTATTCCTGGACGCGTTTGGATCCCGACCTTCCACCTCCTGGGTGTCTCCGCCTTTCGACCCACTGATGTCTGTGGTGGCTCAGAAGGCGTGGTCAGCTCCAGACACAGTGGAACCGACCCCTAGAAGACCTGCCAAATTCATTACTGCACCACAGGACAAACAGTTCTTGACCAAAGGTGTCCCCGTTGATGCCATGGTGGTAGCGGCGGCCACAAAGGAGTTGGCAGAAACTTCATCTGTCCATCCCCCTAACGAGGAGTCCAGGGCGATGGACAGATATGGGAAGCGGATGTTCTCTTCAGTGACCTTTTCCATGAGGTCCCTGAATTATCTCTGCCACTTTACCCGTCTTCTGAGGGATCTCCTGAAAGAGCTTGGAGAATACCCTCCAAGATCCATCAGCTGAGGGGGCCCAGGCTAAGGCAGCCTCCCAGCTGGCGACTCTTAATTCAGTGGTAAACTCCTCCATGAGGCTCATTTCGTATGCAGCTGATGGTGCGAATAGAGCCGCAGGCACAGGCGTTGCCCTAAGGAGGCATGCTTGGATGCGGCTATGTAACTTTGCGGAACCTTTCAGAGCATCTTTCACCAACACCCCTTTTGATGGTTCCTCTCTCTTTGGATCACAGGTGAAGGATACCCTTACCAGGTGTGAGCAGGAAGGCAAGACTCTCTCTGCCGTAGGAGTCCGTTTTTCCACTCCTTCCAGTCCATATCCCAAGGGTCAGAAGAGCGGAAAGATGTGGTTCCGGAAATCCCAGGGAGCCTTGCCGAACACACGTGGTGAGTTCCCATCCAAGGGCGGAGGAGGGAACAATAATAGACGCCTCCCTTGTGGCAGAGGGGGTCCGCAAAATCAGGGCAGCAGAGAATCCTTCTCTGAGAAGCCCTTCCAGCATCCCTGAAGAGTTGCCCAGCTGCCCACCTCTGGAGGCAGTCGGGGGAAGATCATTGCTGTACCCAAGAGCCTGGCAAGACATAACACAAGACAAATGGGTACAGTCCGTTATATCCGGAGGCTACCGAATTCCCTTTGTTCGCACCCCCTTAAGGTCAAACAAGTCCCTTCCAGACGTTCCACCCAATCTAATGGACCAAGCAGTTCAAGAGGTCTCAAAACTGCTAAGAAAAAGGGCCATCCAGCAAGTCCCAGCAGACCAACAAGGATCCGGAATTTACTCGAGGTTCTTTTTGGTACCAAAAAAGACAGGGGACTGGAGACCCATTCTGGATCTCAGCAGACTGAACAGGTCTGTACAAAGAACGAAGTTCCGGATGGTCACGCTACAGTCCATTTTGCCCTTCCTGGGTCAGGACAATTGGATGTGCTCTATAGATCTTCAGGATGCATACTACCACATCAAAATGGACAGACACTCCAGAAGATTCCTTCGCTTTCGGCTGGGAGCCAGCCGTTATCAGTTCAGAGCTCTGCCCTTTGATCTCACCACAGCCCCCAGGGTGTTCAGCAAATGTATGGCAGTAGTTACCGCTTACCTGAGACGGCAAGGATTCCAGGTGTTTCCATATCTAGACGACTGGCTCCTCACTGCTACCACCAGGCATCACCTTCTGCGAGCCAGAGACTGCACTATCGACACTTGCTCCAGGCTAGGTATCACAATAAATTTTGAAAAGTCTGCATTGTCGCCCTGTCAATCTATCACCTTTATAGGCACACATTTAAATACCAAAGACATGTCAGCGAGCCTCCCACCAGACAGGGTATTAGCGATTCGCCAGCATGTGAAGATTTTATTAGCATGCAAAAGAATTCAAGCCAAGTTTGTCCTCCAAACTCTGGGTCTCATGGCAGCAGTGATCATACTTGTCCCTCTAGCTCGTTTTCACATGAGGATTCTCCAGTGGCTTTTCACCCAATGGTCCTTCCAGCAGCTTCCCATGTCTTTCATGATTATGATCACACAAGCATGCAAGAAGCACCTTGCGTGGTGGATGGTCTCCACATCAGTGTCCCACAGCAGACCATTTGAACTCCCCCCTCCAGTTGCTACGGTGACCACAGACGCCTCCCTGATTGGGTGGGGGGGGGCATTATCAGGACAGAACAGTCCAAGGCACCTGGCAAACTCGCAAGTACCATCTGCATATAAATGTCTTGGAGATGAGGGCCGTGCTCTTAGCGTTGCAGGCTCTTCAGGACTGTCTTCCTATCGGGACCATTGCAATTCAAACAGACAATATGTCTGTAGTGTGGTACATCAACAAGCAGGGCGGAACTAGGTCCTACTCCCTATGTCGAGAAGCACTCAGACTCTGGCAGTGGGCAATCTCTTCCCAACCAGATCTGATTGCAACACACCTCCCTGGGAGGTTCAGCATCATAGCAGACAGGCTGAGCAGAGCAATTCTCATGCCTCATGAGTGGTCTCTGAATCAGGTAGTTGCGGACCGAATCTTCCGCATATGGGGCCAACCTTGCTGCGACCTTTTTGCAACTCCCTTCAACAGCAAGTGCAGCAATTTCTTCTCTCTCCTTCCACTTCCCAGGCATTCCCCCAGAGACGCTCTAGTCCACGATTGGCCTCAGGGACTTCTTTATGCATTCCCTCTTTTTCCCCTAATCCCGAAGCTAATACAGAAAGCTACCGTATTGGGCTGCAAAATTATCCTCATTGCTCCTTACTGGCCTCTACAAATATGGTTCCCGTTCCTGCATCGCCATCTTCTCGAGCAGCATTGGACTCTGGACCTAGTTCCAGACCTTGTGATTCATCAATCGGGCGGGCTGCACCAATCCCTACAATCTCTCCAGCTCACTGCTTGGTTGCTCCACTTCCAACTTTAGCCAGGCTTCCAGATATCTCGCCCTCTGTGCGCGAAATCATTTTGTCATCACACAAGTCTACGACTAGAAAAACTTACGCTAGTAAGTGGAAACGTTTTTCTTTCTGGGCAGAGGCTAAAATTATAGACCCCTTTTCAGCCCCTGTACACCACATTTAGGAATTTCTTGCGGAACTCTTCCATGCTGGGTCTGCTTCCACTACAATTAGAGTTCAGTTAGCTGCAATTTCAAATTTTCACATTGGCGTGTCGGAAAACAATATCATGTCTCATAAGCTATGTAAAGCCTTTCTCAAAGGAACCACTCTGCTCAGGCCCCCAGTGAGAGATCCTCCACTACCGTGGGATCTAAATTTGATTTTAGCTTCTCTAATTTTGCCCCCTTTCGAACCTGCAGCTTCTTGTTCCTTGAAGTTCTTATCTTGGAAAACCCCTTTTCTGGTATCTATTATTTCAGCCAGAAGAGTTTCAGAACTTCAGGCTCTTTCTATCCGTCCCCTGTACCTCGTGTTCCACAATGACAGGGTTGCTCTCAGGACTAATCCTTCCTTCCTAAGGTCTCTTCAGAGAGTAACTTGAATCAGTCCATAGACCTTCCTGTGTTTTTTCCTAACCACTCAAACAGGGCGGAATATAAGTTGCATCAGTTAGATGTTCACAGGCAACTACGCTTTTATTTGCATAGAACTAAGGACATTAGAAAATCGGACCAACTTTTCCTGTCTTATGCAGTCTGTAAGCAAGGTCTTCCAGTCTCCAAAGTAACCTTATCCAGGTGGTTGGCTTCTATCATTACATTCATATATCAACTGAGGAATAAAGGATTGCCAGTTAAACCAAAAGGTCACTCCACCAGAGCTTTAGCCACTTTGGTGGCCTTTCAGGCTAGGTTGCCCATGGAATCTATTTGTGCTGCGGCTACATGGGCCAACCCACATACTTTCATTTCGCATTACAAGTTGGATTTGGTTTCCAGAAGCAGAGCTGATTTTGGTTCCACTGTTCTGAAGAGTCTTTTCCGATGAGCCACCCAGGACTTTAGGTGCTAGGGACGCTGTCCCAACCAGCAAGAATGAAGGCGAGATAGACAACTTAACATAAAGAAGTTATGTACCTACCATAACGTTCCATGTTAGTTGTCTTCTTCTTGCCTTCTTTCTTGCATCCCACCCTCCACCCCCCTGTCCTAGTGGACTGAGAAGAGTTCCTCTTGATTTTTCACTGGCTGAGTCTTCACTGGCTATTCCTTTCTGACTAGTAATCTCTCCAGTATGATTTATGCATGCTAGGATAGGATTCCTTTATTATTATGTCTGCAGTTAGACTTACCAAATGACATCTGGGTATCTAGTGCCAGGCATCATGGGATATAGGGGGGCCTCGAGCCAGTAAACAGCTCTCGAGCTTTTGAAGATGGCCGAGTCGGAGCCGACGATCGGCTCCGAACCCAACCAGCAAGAAAGAAGGCAAGAAGAAGACAACTAACATGGAACATTATGGTAGGTACATAACTTTTTTCCTGTCATTCCTTGTCTAAGGGCAGAGTTCCTTTGGTGGGCAGAGGCTTGCAACCACAAGGGACTCCCTTTCACTCAACCCCCTCGCCCCCCAAACCCTGACAACAGACTCATCAGACAATGCATGGGGGGCTCACATGGCTGACAGATGCATTCAAGGCAAATGGAGACCAGGATAAATTCACCTACATATCAATCAAAAAGAAATGTTAGCTCTACAGAATGCTCTGACAGCCTTCAAATACCTTATCCTCCCAGGACAACTCTTGATCAAGACAGACAACACCACAGTTATGTGGTACATAAAAAAGCAGGAGAGAACTCATTCCTACCCACTCTGCAGGTTAGCCATGACCCTGTGGAACACAGCCTTGAGCAACCAAGTGCACCTGCAAGCTCAATTCCTGCCAGGCAAACAAAATTCACTGTCAGACGACTTAAGCAGAAATCTACTGGACCCACACGAGTGGAAACTGGAACCCAACTCATTCAAACTTATAACCCACAGGTGGGGGACACCATAGGTGGACCTCTTTGCCTCCCCCCAAAACCATCAATTGAGCAAATTTTACATCAGAAATTCCCACAGCCAAGCATGGAAAGTGGATGCCCTATCCTTTACATGGGAAAACCTCTCAATTTATGCCTTCCCCTTCTGCCCCTCCTCTCAAAAGTACTATTCAAGATCAAACAGGACAAACCAAGGACAATCCTTATTGCACCGGACTGGCCCCGCCAGCACTAGTACCCACATCTACGCAGTCTGGCAGCAGTGCCACCCTGGCACCTACATCAGCACCCCCTCCCTGCTGTCCCAGCAGGAGGGACAGATTTTGCATCCTCAGCTGCAAACCCTGAACCTTGCAGCCTGGCTTATTCCCTGAATACACCACCAGCAACCATCAGCAAACAGGTACTGGACGTTATCCTTGAGACCAGAAGGTCTAGTACTAGGAAATCCAATGCAGAAAAATGGAAAAGATACTGTTCTTGGAGCTAGTCTGAAGGAAAGGACACAGCCGTGCCCACCTTACCTCAAATCCTAGATTACCTAGCAGAGCTGCTCCACAAAGGCCTATCCTTCTCTTCTATCAAGATTCATGCCTCGGCCATCTCAGCTCATTATAATACTGAGCCGCCTCTTTTCTCACCCTCTGGTCAAACAGTTCCTGAGAAGAGCTAATAATTTAAGACCCCAGAGGAGAGCTCCCACCCCTGCCTGGGACCTTACCTTTGTACTAGAGAAGCTCACGCTTCCCCTTTTGAGCCTGCTGCTACAGCACAGTTAAAATTCCTCTCTTGGAAAACCGTCTTACTTCTAGCCATCACTTCAGCAAAAAGAGTGTCTGAGTTACAGGCACGAATGGCTGTGGAACCCTTCATTATTTTCCATGCTGACAGGGTTTCCCTCAGGACTAACTCATTTTTTATGCCCAAGGTGGTAAGTGGTGCAGTTCGTCTTTTGATACAGGCTCATCCTCCAGTTTGTTGTTTTATTTTTATTTTTTTTTTCTTATTCATCTTGAACTATAGTTTTTCTCCCAGGGTCTCTGCTGAAAACGGACCTGTGTCCAGATCAACAAATGTAAATAAATAAATGAAAGGAAAATCTGCTTTTAGTGGAACTTCATAGTAACCTGATCAGTCTCTTGATTCACTGAAACATAACAGACTAAGGAAATTACTTTAACAAAATTGTTTCCATCAAGTTAGAAAATAGTTTCTGCTTTGTCAGAAACGTAGTGCGTGTACAACACTAGATGAATCTCCAACACTTACTTTGTTATAGAAATACCCCTTTTGTTTAATATCATAAACTTTGATCAATTTTTATTTCTTTAAAACAGTATGCAGTATGAATTTTTAGTTTAGCTGTAATTTTGAAACATGTTCATAATTTCTAGCATGTATTTTAATTAATAACTTTAGACTGAAATAAAAGCAGAAGTTGGTTAGTGATGATTTACATTGGATGCAACAGCAGTCCAGTATTATAGGCTACTTTTTAACTGATTCTTTGTGAATATGTTTAGAGGCTTGTCTTACTTAAACATTTCCACTTCTGTTACATTTAATAATAATTGGTTTGTTGTTGAAGGAAAAAACAAGAGAACAGAAAGAAGCTGAGCTGATACCTAAAGTACAAGAAGCTGTAAATCATGGGTTACGTGTTCTGGAGTCTGCTTTTGAGCAATTGGATATTAAAGCAGGAAATTCTGATTCAGAAGAAGAGGAGGTTAATGAAAGGGTTGAACTCATATTGGAACCAAAGGTATGAGAAGAACTATAACGTACTGTAGAAATCTTTGTGGGAACACTGCTTTAGAAGTCTGTAATTTTTAATACTTGACTTTAGAACTACTGCTGTCTCTTAGACTTATTTTGTAAATTTTACAAATGTATTATGCTTGAATTTCCAATTCAACAAATGGATTAAGTAAAGTCTGTCAGCTATTACATCTATACACAGCAGACTGGTAAATTCCTTAAAAGCCATTAAGAATTCAGTCCTTCATTACAATGGCTTCTCTCAAAATATACAAAGAATAACAAGATAATGTTCAAATATAAACGTGTAGCCAGATTCAAGAAAGCGCACACGGTCCGTTTCCATAGTGTTTTTGATTCATTAAGCGGCTCTACACAGTGTATAGAGTGGCGCACAGCTAAGTAAACAAGGTTAACAGTGTCCTGCAAATTACAGCATAAGCAGCTGTATGCTAATCAACCAATCCAAGATGGAGGAGATATTCCACAAGCTATAAAGCAACATGTAGACTCAGTGCTGGATTTCCCTGTGAATCCCAAAACCTATTAGAATACAACCACGGAAGGGAGTCTACACAGTAAAAATGTTAAAGGCTGCTGTTGCTTTAATTTATGTGCAACAGGGTGACATCTATCCTGCTACTGCTAATAGACCAAGATCAAGAAGAAGAGTTTTCAGACCCCAGGTAACTTATCACAATTTACATGATGTGGAAATTGTAAAGTGCTACAGGTTGGATAGAGGCACACTACAGGAAATCTGCAACTTCTATCATAGGTGTGCTCAATATGCCCTCTTATTGGCTAAGAGGCAACACATAGCACACTCGTTACCTGAGGGTCTAAAACCTTCATCCTACGCACGTACATATAATAACATTGATGTCAGACAACTGTCATAACCTTTGCCTCCATTTGTTTTGGCTGTGTACTGCTTACATCAGACAGTCAGACCTGAACTAAAACTTGTAACTGCTGGATTTTACAAGGTAAGTATTGAACCTGGTTCAATACCATATTGTGTAATATGAATGACTGGCATATCCTTGCATGTTATTATTTGTTAGTGTAAGCAAGTAAATGTGGGAGCTTTTTAAAGAAATGACTTTAACATGTGACAGCAGAGACTTATTTGACTTGCATGTATCCATTATTAAGTAGTAGGCCTTAGGCATCAAAGATTCACACAGTCATACCTCTCAAAAGTAATAATGATCACTGCATGCCCTCAGTTTGCCACCATACGTTTATACTGGAAAATCATTAAAGAGAGAAGTTTGAAAGTAGTGATACACATTGCAGTTTCAGACTTCAAAGTCTCCACAAGATCATTGACAGTAAAGATGGAAAAATTTTTATGCTATCAACTGTGTAACATTCTAAGTCCAATATAAGTCAAAGCTACAATTACCAGTTCAAAATCACAAATACAGATATACTAAGCACTAAGTCAGCTGTGCACCCTGAGCATCAGACACAAAGCTTAATTATCCCTGAATCCAAAAGATAGAAAACATAAGTATGGCACAGTTATCACTTGCACAGGGTGCTGGGGGGGTGGTTAGGAAGCCTAGGCCGACACAAAAGGTTGGTGAGTGTGTGTGAGTAAGAAAGAGAAGCAAGCAGACATTTAGATAAAGCAACAAATGGCCAGTGAGACAAAGCTGAGTTTTAAGCTGCGCGGCTGAACCATGTAAGTGTTGTGTTTGTGTCTGTGTGGGTCCTCCAGGTGAAATTGGTGTGCAAGTGTCTGCCTGAAAACAGTCAATATCTGTGCTAGCTCTTCATCATGGTATGTCAAGACAGGTGTGGGCCATGCATGGTAGAGGTGGAAGTTCATCCGCGTTATACCTGACCGTGAGAAATGGCTCTGCCAGGAGTTACACTGGCACATCCACGCCCACGGTCAGATGCACTGCTGTTAACTGAATGTGACTGATGTATGCTGGATGATCTTCCCTCGCGAGGGTGTCCAGGACCACGACCCCATGGCATGCCACATCTTGAGTGTGGACAGCTCAACTACTGATGGAACAGTGGAAGTACTGCCGCTATGGGAGCGTGATCAGGCACAGGCACATTAGCTAACAGCAGATGATGTGGCTGACCTAT
Organism: Protopterus annectens; assembly: GCF_019279795.1. Lineage (NCBI taxonomy): Eukaryota > Metazoa > Chordata > Ceratodontiformes > Protopteridae > Protopterus > Protopterus annectens. Next base: position 608,557,216 of record NC_056748.1, read on the forward strand.
GCCCACGAGGATGCCATTCCCCCTCCCAGCAGACATTCCATCACAGACCACTCTCGTGCCAACGTATCATTCATCCAATCTATCGAATCGGACACATGGTGGAGGCAGATGGTCTTCGTGTTTCACTGTTGCAATCATCACACTTGGGTTATCCTGCCAGGGGTAGCCCTCAGTTGGCCCGAATACCAGAGGCTTAGTATTTCTGTGTCTGTTGCTGTCACTCCAGGACTGATGTCAGGTCATCAGTGGTATAAAATCAGGCAGCTGACGCCATTACATCAGTCTTTCTTGCTGAGAAGCCTGAAGCAGAAGACGTTTGCACGAGTTTCCAGTCGGCCGCTACCTGAGTTTTCGTTTCCAAACTGAAGTTGAAGTCTTCTAAAGCTAAGATCCCCATTTGGGATCCTTTTTTCTTGCTCTAACCAATGTCAGAAAAAGTTAACAATTGTATCGCCTGTGGAAAGCAAATACCACACCGAGACTTCCATTCTTACTGCGCCACCTATTTAGGCCCAGCCCACTACTTCCCTCGCTGTTGCTTTTGTACTTTGTTCAATGCCAGAACTAAACGTCGGCTGGCCCTTATTGTAGCTAGATATTTTCGCTCTCAGTCCTCACATTCCGATTTGGCTTCGGTAAGCCATCCGACTACCGATCTTCCAAAAAAATGTAAAGCTAACGGTAGAGACAGACCGCACAGGTCCAAAACTGCCAACGACGCTTCTGTTAAGCTAGTCGTCAGTTTTCCGGTCCTCAGTGAGGCGCTTTTGCAGCCCCTGATGTCTGCTTCTGTGGATTCGCAGGCCGCTACCAAGATCCTATTGGAGTCCAGGATGCTGCAAGACTCTTCTTCAACTAGGGATCCTGCAGATGTCTATTCATTGGATGGGTCCGGAGCCGCTGAGCAGGCACCGGCTTCCAAAGAAGTTCTTTGCACTACTGATACTTGACACAGACCGACTACTTCTTTCGCTTCTTCAGTTCTTTCTAAGACTACAGAGTTTCTAAGGCCCAGGGTATGAACTACTCCCAAAAAAACGATAACCCAAGCTCAGGCACCTGCTTCCGTGCCTCAATCTCAAATGCTTAAAATGGCAGAAGACCTTATTATGCTTATTAGGGGAAGCCAGACTAGCCCTTCCAAAAGAAAAAGAGACTTGTCCCCAGTAGTTTTATCTGAACAGGAGTCCGATGACTCTGATGCATCTGAATATGAAGACATGCAACCCCTCTCTGCTTATGAGGATTCTGATGCAGAGGAATCCATTCCTTCTGCCTCTCCACTCGAGAATTTTTCATTTGGTGAAACCCTACATACTTTAAGGGAGCATTTCCAGTGGGAATGTCAGGACTATCCTCAGTTAAAAAAGAGACTCTGTGAATTCTTAGATTTACCTCAGCACAGACCTTTAGCCATTCCTCCTGTCCTGGATGTTGTGGATGATGTTTTTCTGGAATCAAGTTTGACTGCTGACACCCTTCCTTCTTCTCCCAGGAAACCTGACAGGTACTACAGAGTCCCTGACTCTCACTAATTCCTTTTCAAAAATCCTACTGCTGACCCAGAGGTCATCTCCCAAGGACCTAAAGGAATTAAAGCAACCTCAGCTAAGAATCCCACCCCCTCAGACAGGGATTCCCGAGCTTTAGTCAGATGGGGTAAAAAAGTATACACCTCTGCAACTCTTGCTATTAGAGCATTAAACTGTCAGTTCCACATGCTGAAATATCAGCAGCATACTATGGAACCCCTCAAACAAAAAATATCTTCCTTTCCATCTTGTGCAGAAAATAATTACAAGAGCTTATGCATTCTGCAAGCCAAGTTACTAAGCACGCCTTGCAATGTGGCTAGGACGCCCTAGAAGCATCTTTCAGGGCAGCAGTCACTAGTTCTGTCCATAGAAGGCATGATTGGGTTAAGGAACAGACCTTGCCAGACCATGTCAAATCAAAATTATTGGACGCACCATTGAACAGACTATTTATTTGGCACCAAGGCAGAAGAGGTCTTAAAAAAAGATGGAAGAAAAAGCTAAATCTTTGCAGACAGTTAGACCTTTTACAGGTCCAGCCTCCGAGGTTCAGTAGGCTTTTCCCCTCCAAGCACTGGTACTTTCCAGCCCAGCACAGCCTAGACCCAGGGGAAGCAGACCTCCCAGACAGCAGTCCCAGGGAATGCCGAGATCTAAGAAATGGAGTTCCTCCTCTTCAAAAACAGGGAGTGCTAAGCCACCCCCTTATGGTAAGAACTCACAATGACTTTACACCTCCACCCCTTACCTCTGCCCACCTGCTTGTGCCCCTAGGAGGAAAACTCTCCTTTCATGCAAACAGCTGTGCCTCTATTACCAACGACTGTTGGGTCCTCAACATAGTGTCCCAGGGATACATATTTTATTTCCACACTCTGCCAACCCCAAAAAGGTTCCCAGATCTTCCTTCAAACCAGTGGGCATAGGCCAAACAAGCAAGTCCTTTCCCTGCTCTCCATGAGGGCAATACAGCATGTTCCTGCAGACCAGATAGGCCAAGGTTTCTATTCCAGACTCTTCCTGCTACCCAGAAAAGAGGGCACCTGATGCCCAATCCTCGATCTATCCATTCTAAACACCTTTCTGGTGATACCAGAATTCAAAATGCTCACCTTCCAGCAGCTTCTTCCTATCCTTTCCAAGGATGCTTGGTTAGCCACCCTAGACCTAAAAGAGGTCTACCTACACATCCCAATCAGGGAATCTTGCAGGAAATATCTACGTTTCAGGGCAGGATCCATGCACTTCCAGTTCTCTGCACTTCCCTTTGGCTTATCCACTGCTCCCAGAGTTTTCACAAAATGCCTGGCTCCAGCCATTGCTTTTTGCAGCCAAAGAAATATTCAAATTTACTCCTACTTGGATGATTGCCTGATTCAGGCAGACAGTCAGGAAAAGCTGTTTGCAGCACCTGACCTTTGTAAAGGACCAACTGGCCTCCCTGGGGTATACTATCAATGAAAGGAAATCAAAACTAGTCCCCACACAAAAAAAAATTGTATTTCTGGGAACAAGCCTGGACACAGCATCCCAGATAGCATTCCTTACTCCAGAAAAACAAGCCGACCTGACAGGCTACTTTTCTCAACTAGCCACTAGAACCCAGTTATCTGCAAGGAAAATCCTGCAAGCTCTAGGGTTCATGGCCTCCTGCATTCTACTCATTCCATATGCCAGACTGCATATGAGGAAACTACAATGGTACCTAAAAAGCCTTTGGTGTCAACACTCTCAAGACCTGGAAACTGTACCCTGTCTAAGAAAATATTTTCTTTGGTGGGCAGCAGCATGCAACCACAACAAGGGACTTGCCTTCTCACAACCCCACGCCGCCTAAACCCTCACCACAGATGCATCAGACTATGCCAGGGGTGCACACCTGGATGGCACGTGCATTCAGGGTCATTGGAGCCCAAATCAAATACATCTGCACATAAACCAAAAAGAGATGCTAGCTGTTCAGCATCCCCTGACAGCTTTCAGACCCCTACTCTTCCCACAGCCTCTACTGATCAAAACAGACAACACCACAGTGATGTGGTATATCAAGAAGCAGGGAGGGACTAGCTCTTATCCTCTCTGCAGGCTCATCAATCCATTAATTTGCCCACCCTTTTCCCTAACCCACAAAACAAGGGGGAAATGATTTTACACTCTCTAGATGTGCTCAGACAGCTCAGATTCTATCTGGATAGGACTAAATCTTTTAAAAAAACTGACCAATTGCTAGTCAGCTTTGCAGCAGAGGCAGAGGGCAAGGCAATATCCAAACAATCTCCAAATGGATAGCTCACTGCATCCATTTCTGCTACAAACAGCATGGGAACCGCCCCAAAAGAGGTCAGGATGCATTCCACCAGGGCAACCTCCACCTTTGCAGCTTTTCTCAGAGTGGTCCCCACCAGGAACATCCTCGTGGCTGCAACATGGACTTCTCTTCATACCTTCACCGAGCATTGCCACCTGCCTGTCTTCTCCAAATCCACGGCAGGCTTTGCCACCGCAGTGTTGCAGGGCATCCTAGCCAGCCCCCAGTCTTCTTGACTGCCTCTACCCTTTTCTTCAACTTTGGGAATCAACCTAAGTGTGATGACTGCAACAGTAAAACACGAAGAACATAGTACAGTTGTGTACACGTGCCATAAATGTAGATGTTCGAGTGTATTCACTGTTGCAGCCCTGGTTTCTCACCCTCCATCCCCCTTGTCTCTCTCTCTCTCTTCCTCTCTCCTTACAGGGAATTTTTGATATTTACATTCTACTGGTGGTGTTCTTCCACCATAGCCTAGCTCTCTATTTGGGGGCTCCTGACAGTTGGGGCAAGAAAAACTGATGTAATGGCATCGGCTGCCTGATTTTATACTATTGAAGACCTGATGTCAGTCCTGGAGCGACAGCAACCGACGCAGAAATACTAAGCCTCTAGTATTTGGGCCGACTGAGGGCTACCCCTGGCAGGATAAGCCAAGTGTGATGACTGCAACAGTGAATACACTCTAACATCTACATTTATGGTAAGTGTACACAACTGTACTTTACGCATGTCAGCCTTTGCCACATCTGCAACCCTAAGCTTTTCTCTGGAGCACCTTTGGAACGTGCCTGTGCAGTCATGATGGCCGTAAACATATGTTGAGTGGCATGAGAAGAGACACCTGGATCAGGTGAAGAATGGACAGCAGGCCTCCTCGAGCACCACCAACAACCCTTCTGTGTGGCACTTCGCCCACACTTTGACTGCAACCAGAGTCAACAAGCACTGAAGCCTCAGTAACCACACTTCCTAATCAACTGTCTCACCCCTCCACCTGTCCAGTATCTGAGGGCTGACTTGAATGTGTAGGCATGGACTACTGGCTGTATCTGATGGAATTTCAGGGGGGATTGGTGTATGTCAATTCAACCTCTGCACCCCCGACTGTGCCTCTGTTTGGACACCGTCATCATCGGAGTCTGCTGATACTCTGACATCAGATGGTAGAAATCCAACACTACCATGTCAGAATTACAAGTGATAAGATAAGACAAGATAAGCAATGAACACAGGAACAATAAATCCCTACTACTGTTGTCCAATATATGCTAACAGAATAACAGTGGTGCCACTATTAAGACAGTACAGCAATACACAAAACAGTCTTGACTTCAGCATCACACACTAAAATATTTATTTTAATTTCTCATCACTACTGACATAAAAAATATTTCACTTGCCATGTGCAGATGGTAGTATGGCTCTGTATGTTGGATGGTCCTGGAAAAAGTTAAGCAAAGGGTAAGGACAATAACACAGGAGGTAATATTCTCCCCCTTATATGTCCATTAATTATAGTTTCAACAAGAACTTGGATGACAAGTCCAACCTAAAACCATATGTAATTAATCAAAATGTGGTGTTAACTGTAACCGTCTTCACCCCCCCTCCAAAAAAATAAATAAATAAATAAATTATTGTGAAACAGAGCTAACATATTGATTTAAATTGTTTTACTATACAACAGTATTTGACAGTTGAGATACAAAAGCCCTCCTGAAAGCTCCTCCTTGGATCTCCTGGGACATGCTTGCTGTCACTGAAACAGTAGCCCCAATGTCTAGAACATCATGTTCCGCACTTTCCTGGGAGCTGGCTGGGTCTGTAACTGTGGACAGGAGCTCTTTATTTGCTGTTAGTGGTGGCTCTGTAGCAGGCCCCTCCCCGATACCCATCCGATCACAGGCCACTGCAGCTGCTCTCCTCCATGCAGATGTGTTCACGTCAGTGGCCCTGTGGTGCACCCGGTCATATGTCCTGCTGTGGCAGCCCACTGCATTAACATCTGCAGCTAGCTGCTGCCAAATTTGCATTCTGCCTGACATATCCCCATGTCCCCACTCAAGCAAGAAGGCACCACGTTGCCTAAAAGCTTTGGCAATTACCTTATTTTTGGGGTCAGTGAAGGGGGGTTTTCGAGGATTGAGATGCCTGGGTGCCACAGTCACAGGTGTCCTAAAAGACAACAGAAAGATAATGCACACAAGTATCACATAACTACAAAATAACTAACTGTTCCTAGATAAGAGAAAAGGTAGCATTTCAGTATTACACACTGGAGAAACATAAAACAGTCAAGAGATTTGAAATATGAACAGGCTGGATGCAAAAAACACTAGAGTAGCAGCTGCAACATATCCTTGTTTGTGCCATAACACAAATGCAGCTTTGCTCCCCCACACCCAGAAGAACAGGCAAATGACCCATTTTGCTAACAAACTATCTTTAAAGTTGCTAAAAGTGTTGTCAGATGAACTGTCCCTGAAACATGTCTACAGATTTAACACAGAACATTCCATGTTAAGGTGTTACCAGTCATGTATACCTGTGAAATCCCCTGGCAAACATACCCATGCTTTCAATACACTTCTAACTAATGCATACAGGTAAGTGTACAAGCCTTTGCTAATCAAAAATTAATGATAAAATATATAGTGTGTGTGTGTGTGTTTGTGTCTGTGTGTAGTATTAAAACAGATTTTTCTTAATTGCATTTCAGCATATGCATTATATAGCCGACGAAATGCAAACATACCTTCTCAAGTTCAGTAATACTATGTGCAGATATATCCCAAAGTAATAGCCTCTTTTCTGTGTTCTTCATATAAACAAGTCTCCTCACCTAAAGTTTCCCTAGCTACACGGTTGCCTTTTTATAGTGTAGATTCAGGGCTGTCAGCACAGTGAAGATGCATATGAGGTGTGGTTCGTTAGAATTACTGAACCCCAAATATTTGGCTCCATGTAGCAAATGTAAATATAGTGCAGTCACTCCCTCAGTGTTTGTTTTTAATGGATTGCAACTGTGAATGATTACTGGTAGGGTCAAGGAAAACACAACCTCAATATGTGGGTTTGTCAGATTAGACTTAAGTGTTAGATATAATTTTGTCAAGGTTGGAAATGCAAGTAAGCAGCATGCAGCTCACAGGTGTTCTGTTCGTTAACATCCATCCTCTCCTTTATTTGTTGTCAGCTGCATATTATTGCAGTTTAATATCCTCACACATTTTAAGGACATTGGTATAGAATGGCTTATAGACTGCATGTCTCAGATAATTGTAGAGGTAGGAGAAGAATGAGCAAGAATCACAGAGAGGTAAGAGAGTTGTTGCGTATTTGTAAGCAAAACTCATAACTGGTTGTATGATCATTTAGTGCGCTGCAACCAAAATTAATACATTTGCAAATAACACTTGTATGGTTTTATGTTACAGTAGACGATGATGCAGTTAGTTGTATGCAGAATTATTTCAGTTCCTTGCTGCAAAGGTGTTTGTGTGGCAAAGAGGGATAAGGCACCCTTACTGTGTTCTGAAGATTCACTGGTTTGAGAGTTCAAATACAGACCCGTGTAGAAATATCTCATGTGTACTAACATTTTGTAGTGTGGATGTCCGATTATTTTTCTTCATTTCAACTACTTTTTCCTTTTTTCTTTTTTTTTTTTTTTTGGGGCAATGTTTGCACAATGTGCCACTTACCGCAAACATGGGAATGGAGAAAATGTCAGGTTTGGCTGTGCTTATCTCGTTTGTGTGAAGTGCAGCAGTGAGCAAACTGGACTAGTGGCCCACCCAGGAAGCAGAGAGAACATCTACAGAACACCTGCAAACAGGGCATCTGTAAAAGGGCAAAGGATCAAAAATGATACATTGTTGCAATTTCTGTGTTCCAACACAACCCAGCGCTTAGCAGCATTGCTAGTCAGCAAGGTTCCCCAGCAGCTGCAGCCATCGAACAGCTGCAGATAAGACACAGCCAGTATTTGAAACCAGATACATTCAATTAATTCTGTTGAGCACCACGCAAACCTAGTAAGCGGCGTTGCACGGATGTTAACACAGAGACCTTAAGAATGATTAGGAAATGTCATGTAACTAGTCCTGTGGCAGCATGTGTAAGTGTAATTTTGGAGTACAGATGGTCCTGGGTTCTAGTACAGGGTATGCAACTGTTGTGACAGTGTAGTTTATAGCAGTGAACTGAAAAATAGACAAGTGTTGTTTCAACATTCTTGTGGCAACAGGTCTAACTTGTAGGACTGTCGTACACATAGTCCTGGCTTCTAATACAGGATATTCCATAGAGTTGTACTGTTGTTCCACTTCCATTATATTCACTCTCAGTTATATAACACTGTAGCTAGTGTAGGTGATATGAATTGTATGTTTGAGGGGTGAGACATCATTATTGTGTTTTCAGATGTATGACTGAGGGTATACTGTCTACTATATTTCTCTAAGTATAATTCTGCTATCTGGTCTTGCATGGGCTTCACAATTAAATAAGACACGCACATGACTGGATCTATATCAAATAACCTTGTCAAGTCACACACATACATCTGTAACAACTCTGTCACCTGTATTTATGTATGATTCCATACTGTCTGAGTAGCACTGGTGTGGCAAAGATGGAAAATCAACAGTGGGGAAGAAAATGTTTTGTCCCTTATGTTTAGATTTGAATCCCACATTGTAAAAATCAATTTTCCTCAGTGTATAAATGCAAAAACAAATATGTCAGATCATTACATTTATGCCCCCAGTGCATGTCTGCAAACCTGGTTTGCAAACTTAACTCACCTAATAGTTGCCTTCCAATTTCCAGGCAACATTACTAGACACCCCTCAAACTAAGACCAAGTGCCAGATTAACCTTCCAGTTTCACTGATTTAATTTCTCCCTGCTTGACACTGCTGTCCTCCATTTAATATTACACAAATACTGTTGGCATTGTTGCTTGGGTTTGCTCGCAACCAGTAAACACGTTAACTGGAATTGGCTGGAAAGCGTCAGTTTCCATTGCTCTAGTTCGGCTGGTAGACATGGCTGGCGTTCTAGAGGAAGGTATCAAGTTTAGGGTACATAGGTGGGGGTGTACAGGAGTCCAGGATATTTATTGGACTCCTAGTAAAGTGCCACAGCCAAAGGCTTCTGCAGGGGAACTATTTTAGCTCCCAGTACAAGTCTGAGGTATGGAATGGTTTGGCCCAGGCTGTATCCAGTGCCACTGGTATCCCAATCACTGGAGAGCAGTGTGGGCATCATTTTAATGACCTACACAGGCAAAAAAGGGATACTCTCAACTGTTGGTTGCATGATTTTGAGACTGCGGACATCCCATAGGTGTGTAAGTATGACAATAAGAGAGTATTTCTAAGACTTGGAAAGCTAAATATAGGCAAGACTGGCATGGTTAATACTTTTTTCTTTTCTGTTCTTTCCTCAGCTCCCACTGAACGTGATTTCAATTGACAGGCTCATGGTGCTCGATTGGAGAGACTGAGGGAAGCAAGTGGTATATATGCAGCAGAAGAGGAGTGTTATTGTAGCTTTAAAAGTTAAAGACAATTTTTTGGTCTTTAAAAAAGTTGCATCAACTTGAGTATGCTTATCCCAACTGTAAAAGCAAGTATGCATGCATTAGTTTGTAGCACAAACCAGTTGCAGTAGTCCAGTATTAGACTATAGTCAGGTTTTGGGTTCAAATAACCTCAATTCACAACTATAGAATACTGTCATTTTTTTCAATAATATTTGCATTAAATTAAAAACTCTGTAGCAGTGGCACAGATGCCTTAATGTAAACTGTAATCTGTATAATTGGGACATGCCCATGTGCAATATATGCAAATTAAAAACTCTGTAGCAGTGGCACAGATGCCTTAATGTAAACTGTAATCTGTATAATTGGGACATGCCCATGTGCAATATATGTACATTTCAAGGATTACTTTCAGCAATCTGTAGTATAGTGTGCATCTTTTAGGACATATAATTAAATGTAATACTTCAGATAAGGGTTGTATAATTGTATTAATGCATTGTATGTCACGCATGATGGTACTAATTTTCCTTTTTCTGTCACCCGGACCCTTATCTCTCTCTCTTTTTATTTTCTGTTGTGTTTTGTCAAAATGTCTCCATGTCACCCAAGTGTACCACATCACTAAATGCTACACAACACAGTGAGATAGGCCAGCCCCAGTGGATCAGCCTGCCTTCACTCCTCTTGTTCCAGCACCGATGCCGTGCACGTCTGGGAGCCAACCTGGCAGCACTACCTGTGCCCTTACGTAGTACTGCCCTGGAAGCTGGTGCAGTGGTACACTTGGAAGCAGTGGATGAGGTGGTGATTTCATCACCTGCTGGGAGATGCCAGGGTCAGTGCATAGGAATATGCATCACACTGTTGATTTATGCCTACGCTGGATGGAGAGGCTTTTCTCCCTCATGGGTCCATAGGAGTAGAAGATGTCAACTACTCCAGTGATAACAGTCCAGTGGGTGAGGACTCTATTCTCACTGTCTCCAAACTTGAAGGGCATGAGCCTGGGTTGTCCCCTCCCTCACCCCCCAGTCATGGTGTCCCCAACCTTTTGTGTCTCACTGTCCTGGTCTCTTGTCTGCTATGTCTTGTTTGTTCCTCACCTACCTAACATACCTGACTCAGACATACCTACATCCCTTAACCAGCAGTCTTACTGAATTAAAAAAAAAAAATGGGCACATGTTCCCCAAAATTAAAAAAAAAAAAAAAAAAAAAAAAATCATCCCATACATACCTCTTCATTTTGCACGTGTCGTTCCTGACTCACCTGATTCGGTCCAGCTGGCCATACAACATGATTACATTGTTGTCACCCCTCTCTCTGGAGGCAACTGTCCAAATTCAGCTAATATTGTGCACATATGATTCGTTTTTACTGATGAAGAAATTAATAGCTCTGGTTCTTTACTGCTTCCCTCCTGCACTTTCCTGATTGCTTTCCTTTTGTTTTTCTCCCTGCTTGCTCCCCATTTCATCACTTTACTGTCTACTCCATTTTAACGCCTATAATCTGGTCATAAAATAGAATTGCAAGCATCACACACAAGTAGCAAAAAAAGCAGTGGATCCCTTCACTTTTTGGCTTCTATGTTTGCACTGCATTTAGCATCACACAGCAATGCCAAGCGATGGAGAGCGGCAGTACAGTACTGCAGCTGTCTCTATGCAATCTCGCTTAACCCTGCTGCTCTATGCCAGCATACAACAACACGTGTACTTTAAAGAATTAAGGTCATTGCATTATCACTTTTTTAAAGTATTTAAATGTATTAGATATACTTAGATTCTAACCCAGTATCATCTGGGCTCAAAAAGAAATGTCAATACATTTACACCTGCTGCCACAGAGTCAGTTGAGCAGCAGGTGTGTTTCATAGACTCCATACTAACTCTCAGACTTTAGCAGTGCAGTTTGCATTATCGTACTGCTTAACTGCATGCAAACATGGAAGGTATTGGAAATGTGCACCTTGCATGCGCAAACACTTTGCCAACTGTCGTGCAAGCCTACTGATCAGTGCACTATGGAAAAGTAAATATTATGTTTTACTGCTGTTTACTGTTCATTTCCTGTTTGTGACTTGAAATTAATTGAAACATAAACTGAAGGCCCTGTCTAACAGTATGTCATATATGTACAATACAGTCATGTGCTGCCCCCCCCCCCCCCAGCACTGCAACCCTAGTGTGTCAGTACTTTTTTCACACATGTATCATCTACACTACAGAAATTAATATCAAATGTCTGCTATGCAATGAACATAAATCTGTTAGCAAGCAGAACTGGAACTAATGACCCATAAGCCTAAATAGCCTTTTCTGCAAGGCTAGGGAAGGGACTCCGCATGAAACGTGTTCACATAGACACAGGTGACCTTCAACACACTTGACCCGACCCATTTTGGTTTTAAGGGTAGATCTTCCTTATTAAACCTAGTGGACTTCTTTGATACTGTTCCCAAATACCTGGATGAGAGATAACAGGACATATTCCCTGCAGTGAGCTATCCAAGGCCTTTGACACTATCCCCTGTTCAGGTATTGTAGAGAAAATCTCCCATCCTGGGATTACCCCATGAATTACAAAATGGATAACCAACTTGCTCACTGACAGAAAACACACTGTCAACGTTGAGGACTGCACCTCCACCACTAGACCACATACCAGTGGAATACTGCAAGGATCTGTGCTGGGCCCTCAACTCTTTGGAAACTATTTCTCTGAAGTCCAGGCAAAGGTATATGGCTTGTGGCTTACCAAGTTTGCAGATGACTCTTAACTGGATGGAGTGATTATAGAGTCCCCAAACTATGTTAACATGTTACAGAAGGGACTGACAAATGATTGGTGCCAAAATCATGGACTGAACCTTAAAGCAAAAAATGCCTCATTGTCCCCTTTGTTAATGAAGTACCCCTGCTAATTATGATATAAATAGTACCCTTTTATGTTCAAACACAGTGTTGCAAGACTTGGGAACACATGTTGATAGCAATCTACACGTCAGTCATGTGTCCATAGTTGTGAGAGACACATTCTACATTGCACACCTCATAAATAAGGCCATCATGTCTTTGACGCCCACACACTAGCCCAGTAATCAAGGAGCCTCACTCCTCCCCACTAACACCAGTGAGGGGCATGGACATTGGGGGGATAACAAGTACACACACAGTAAAGTACAGTTTCTCTTAAGAGCACACCGAGATCGCAGTCAGTCTGGGGCTGGTTTCTCCCTTTCTCTCCAGGTCCCCAAGAAGACTCCCCACTAGCACAGCTATAGGGTCCAGATCTCAGCCTAGTGGTCAAGCTAAAGCCCCCAGCACCCTCTCTGTCCAACCAGTGCTTTGTGTCCCTGCCAAAGTAGCTGACTCACATGCACACACACACACACTTGAAAATTTGATTTAGATACAGACACACAGACACTCCTGGGGAAGGCTGGCACAAGTTCTCCAGCTATGCCTCCTCCTCTCCAGACTATAAGGTAGAAATCATTGCCACCAACCACTATTTATCAGCTACTAAAAAGGCCCTTACCAAAGGGTGTCCAATTTCACTGTGCAATATTACTGCTATCCAAATAGTAAGTGTGCCGAACAGCAAGACTATTGGAGTGGATTGGACGTCATCACCAAATACATGCAATGTACTCTAAGAGCTTAAATTATCTCTACACAAAACAGCCACAGATGAAAGGTTTAAAAATATTTGCTAATAATAAATAAAAACACAAGACAATATTTATTACTTCAACACAGTGACATTACAGAGTTCAGAAATCACACGAAACTTTAAAAACAATGTTGTAGGATAGTGTGGCATAAATATAGAAAACAGCTAATCTGGCTAATATTTCTGTCCAACTCTAAGAGAAGTACTAAAGTCTAAGAGCCTACTTACATAGCAAAGCAAGCGCCTGGGGAGTTGTTTTCAGCTTTAGACAAAATGCTCATTTCTTTCTATCCTTAAATTGATAACACAGTACTGCTGAGACATTTCAGATTACATAATTCTCAACCATTCTGATTTAAGTTTCCCAGGCTCACATAACTTAAAATTTACATTTCTTTTTGTAATCTGCACCTGCAGGAAGCCACAGCAATAAAAGACATTTCACATGTAAAATCTAATCTCTGGTCCTAAGACAATAGAAAGAATTCCTTAGTCCAGACATCCTGTCTTTGAGCTTGAGATCAAACAGTCCTAAATGCTCGACTTATCAGCTTTCTTCCAGCAGGGTGCACTGTGGTTACACTTTTGAAGCTCAGAACATAACACAATTGTCCTACTTTTGTTACACACGCCTGTGGATCCTGTTAATATTTACAGTGACATAGAATTATTTACAAAATCCTATCTAGCTAGTCTGGCAGTTTTCACATCCAAGACCAGGGGGGGGTCATAGCTCTGCTCTACTCTACCCTTATCAGACCTCTGAGTACAATGTTCCCTTCTGTCTGTACCTTACCAGACACCTGCAGCAATGGGAGATAACAGAGGTTTGTGACTGGGAGAATCCAGGGCCTCCAAAACATGGCATGCACTGTATTCAGTATCATGCAAGTTGCTGAGAGGTGACCTATCCCTGGCCTACAGAGCAGTCTCAGACCCTGCCCTACTGGAAATGCTGGGCATCTGCAGATCAAATGGGACAAGAATAACTTGCTCCAGTGATCTCAGCCTAGCCTTTGACATAAAAAGAACATGCTGGGAAGACAGATACATCTCCCAGCGATTGCCACTCCTCTCTAAAAGGCTAAAGACTGCAAGTGAAGCAGTGCTCCTCAATGACCGTATTCAAGCGCAGCCTTGACAACTGGATGGGCGATTGTAAATTCACCCCTGGGGTGGCACCTATGTCCCTCATGGACAAGGGGCAGATGGTGCTGATCACAAAATCGCTCTGTTAACAATGACCGTCTAACTATGCTGAATAAGGGTACTTGTGCTTTTACACAGATAGTCTTGTAAACACCGTAGGACCATTAGGGTAGTGGCCTCCTATGGACCTATGCAGGCCTTACAGCATCTTTTCTCCAACATGCTGTTATGATATCATCCACCGTAAGTTTGACCTGCAGTCTTGTAAAAGTCAGACTTGTGCTGTGGTGCTTGCATAAAGTACCCAGTTATGTAGGTTCATAGGTTCATACTAGGCTATCTGCCCAAGGGCATTTATAAGCCTAGCCCATAGTTGTTTGGCTTTCGCCACCCCTTTAGTTTGAATAAAACTATGCCTATTATTTTGCTGTGCCTCTGTCAAGCAGTGACACTGAAGTAATCCCTGGGGTATATCTGCGAGCCCCCATCCATTGGTCAAGATTCCTCTTGAATAAGGCCAGCGAGGTGCTCTGCCTCACATGTACCGGGATTTTGTTCCACAGCATAGGGAGTCTCTGGGTGATGAATCTGTCCCTCCAGCATGTTCTATTAATAACCGTGTCAAGGTTTAACCGTGTCAATGTAGTCTGTGTACTTAGATGGAGGTTCTATTCTCTCTGCATTTCAACTGGTCTGTATGTGTGTGTGTGTGCACTTGCTTGATATTACAGAGAGCTTTTTACTCCATCTTGTGGGTCAGTGTTGTTGCCATATTCTCCTAACCAGACCCTGCTGATGTCCGCTATATTTGATTTGTGGATGTGAACTACTCCGACTAGGGCAGGGTCATAGACTGGCCTGGCTGAAGTCACCTCATCCTCTAAGATACACATTACAGTGGCATGGATTTCAGTCTGTCCACATACATCATGGCATGGTTTATATGAACTGTTTTTTTTTTTCTGCGAGTAACCCGTGTGGTCTCTCAAGCTGCTGCATGTTTCTGGTGAGGTACATGCCAAAGAAAGCATTATACTCTATATTAGTGCTCTGATGAGGTTTGAGTACAGTGCTGTAATATATTCCTGCGATCTGAATACAATGGCATGACTTATGATTTGGACAACATAGGCTTTCAGTACCAGTGTGGACACTTGGTGGTCGAAGTTCAGAGTACTATGTACATGTGTTCCCACTGCTTGCATCATTGGGTTTCAGCATAGTGAGACTATTGTCAGAGCTGTAATTAACAGAGAATTCCACTTTGCAGAAGACCAAAATAGACACATTTTTGCATTTATTTGTAGACCATGTGGCTTTGTCAGCAATCATTTGTCTGTGTTAGCTCCTTTTGTAATATGTTGTCATCATAAGTGGACTCAGTGATTGCACCCAGTATGCAAGAATCAGCAAACGCGGTAAGCCAAATACTGTACACTTCAACCTGAACTGGCAAGAAATAGAGTCCAAAAGTAAAGGGCCAAGCACAGATCCCTGGGGTACAACAATGGTGACAGCTCTACTGGTACAGGTTGATTCACCAACTTTTACAGTATGTGTTCTGTCAGTGAGCCAGTTCCATTACCCAACTAGTGACATGAAGTTTAATCCCCAGCTGGGAGAGTTTCTCAATGTTCCCTGCGTGGAGGGTTGTGTTCAAACCCTAGGCCAGTTGAAGATGGCCAGTATGCACTGTCTTACCTTCATCAAGGCCTGTCGCACAGAATCGGTGGGCTGTGACAACATCACAAATTGCCTATCACATGACTCATCACATACACCTTCCGGACACTGTTGAATACACACTTCAACACACTCTCCATACAGAGTATGTTGCTGTAGAAGGATGTTTTCAACATGCATCCGTGTGAACTGGCAGGGAGGACAACACCCGATGCATGCATGAATACACACATCCTGACTCTCCTTATCTGTGAGGTAGACCAACATGTTGTCATGAACCTTTTCTAAATGAATACTAGTGATATCCTGGCTGTGTGCAACAGACCTGTGTGAGTTGTTAATGCTACATCAAGCTTGAAGCATCTGTTAAATGTCCTCAAAGAGGTCATCAGAGGCATACATGATGACAACACTGTCAGCCGTTTGAACTTGACAAGCCCAAGGCATTTGACACAAATCCAGACTGAGGTATTCACTCAACACTGTCTCTGTTGCCAAGTGTGTAGACCAGTATATCACATACATAACATCTAAATATGGCAGCATGTAGGAAGTGATTTGTATCTCTGGTCCAGTGATCAGGTCCATACATCAGGGCTGTCTGCTAAACCCTTTCCTGTTTGTTATTTAAGTGATGGACATCACAGATGACATACACATCCTGTGTCCAAACAGCTGCCTGAAAGACTACAGATTGTTGGCAACCATTGACTCCAGCTGACATATTAGTATAATTTAGACAGTATCAACACTCACCAAAGATTTCTGCCACAGCCATGACAGCACTTGCAATGAGAAGAAGACATGGGGGGGGGGGGTTGTTAAATCAGGTAAACAAACACACAACCCAAGTGTAATGTAGACATCACACCTTATAGTCAGACCAGTAGGTATGTGACCTGTGTCCTGGGGTAGATGGTAAGTGGAACATCCACCATCATGTGGTCACAGTGCTGACTACTCCCTTGTATGTAACACAGCTACTGTGTATATGAAGGACATTCACACTATAATACCTCCATAGTTCACAGCCTTTTTCACACCAGTAACTGAGTTCAATGCACCTTTCTTCATGTACATCCCTACACATCTTCCAGTGATGTGTAAGTGTTCCATCTTTGTCACAGTGAGCTGTCACACATCTTACTGGCCATACCTAGGTATTCTTTTTGTGGCATAAACATTACTGTCTGATGGTGCGGAATTTGCATCAAGTTGTTACACCCGATGCATGTGTGCTACATGATGATCTTCGTGTACCGTTTTGGACCTTGACGGTCTGTCTCTGTCTTTTTGTTTGCGTTTGTGAATTCCGGTAGTCGGATTGCTAACCGACGACATTTCTGGATAGTTAAATCTTGAGCCAAAATATTTAGATGCAAAAATATACTGACGCTTAATAGTGCGTTGGTTAAATTTATCACAAAGCCGACAGCAAGGCAAGTTGTGGTCAGGCCCTAGGCAAAGAATACAGTACAAATGAAAATCCTTATGAGGTATTTGCTTCCCACAAGTAATACAATTATTAACTTTTACTGACATCAGTAAGGAGCAAGAAAGTTTTCCCAATGGTGGGGTACTTAGCTTTAAGTTGAAGACTTCGGTTCTGGAACTCGAAAACGAAAATTTCAGGAGTCGGCTGACCGGCACTTGCGAACTGCTTCTACTTCGGGCACCGCTCGGCAAGAAAGACTGATTAAATGGCGTCGGCTGCATGTTTTATACCTCTGATGACCTGACGTCATGGAAGAAGGGACAGCAACCGACGCAAGAACCAAGGCTTCATTATTCAGGCCGACTGAGGGCAATTTGCCAGCAGATTACCCAAATGTAATGACTGCAACAGTGAATATACTCGAATATCTACATTTATGGTAAGTGTACACAACTGTACTTTCTGGTGATACATACAATACATACATAGGTGTTTGACAATATTAATGGCATGGATAACATTTGTGAGGGTGTGAATTGTATTATGTATATATGCTATGCACACCAGTCAGCTACTCTTTATTGATTATAATGTCGCATACAGGTGTAGCAGTGTCCCTCCTAACACCTCCAGCAGATGTTATGGTGCCAGGACCCTGTGTGAGTACCGTTAAAGTGTGAGGACATATAACAGTTGTACCAGTGTCTTTGTGTAGAATCATCTTTGATCACTGTAAATCGCATGTGTTATATCAGAGGCATGGGATTACTGATGGCCGCAGTGGTGGTGCTGTGGTAGCGTTGTCGCCTCACAGTAAGACGCTGTCCGGTTCGATTCTCAGCTAGAGCGTCTTATGCGTGGAGACATGCGTGAATGGGCATACCTTCGTTGAAGGTTGTGTATCAGGCTTGGCAAGCCGGTATGTAAAAATCAACTGCCAATCATTAGCGGACCGGAGTTCCGCTGTGGCAACCCCTAACCGGGAAAAGCCGAAAGACAATACATTGTGATATTGTCCATGATTGTATTTGCTTCTTCTAATGTTGTCCATTAGCTTTTACCCGTGTCCCATTTGCTGGAGACCCCTGCTGAGATTATACTCAAATTCAGGCAAATCAGTTTGCACAGCTTCACCGTATGCACCCTACTCCATTTGTATGCAACATCCCTAATGTCCTCACAGACATCCTCCCCATTGTTGTCACTTTTATGTGACAGTCGCATAATACACATTTTCACTGTGCAGTCCCCACTGTACCAGATTGATATGTGATTGGTGTTGCTACCACAGCCGTCTTCCATTGACATGTCCTCATCTGCTGTACATTAGGTTGTTTCACCTGTCATCTTTCCCTGTGTTCATTCTTAAAATTTATCTGCGTGTCCCACTTCGATACACAAACTTACCCAGAGTGTTTATTTGACATGCCAGTCCATGTACCCTTAAACATCATTTGCACATCTTCAGTACAGAATGCCAGGAATGGGATTTCACAATAATTTGCACTGTAGATGCACTGTCTTGTACTGAGTTTGGACCACATACTTAATCATACCTCTCAACTGTCCAGATTTTTGCCGTTATATCTTTTGGTGTGTTCCTTATCAAGTTTGTGGTTTTCTGCCATACCACTGGGATGATTCAGGACTGATGTGACTCAGTAATTGCATACATTTGAGTTTAGACTTCAAATCCTTCAGAACATGCTTCTTAACACAAACTCATGGTTATTCTAGCACATTTCTAAAGAGCAAATATGCCCCTATTTCTGGGTCATTGTCCACCCATTGTGTTGGCCTTTGTCCAGATGTTCGTGTTTCACTGTTGCAGTCATTACACTTGGGTTATCCTGCTGGCAGGCTACCCTCAGTCAGCCTGAATTCCAAAGTCTAGGTCCGGCGTCGGTTGCTGTCGCCTCTTCCCTGACGTCAGTGCACCAGGGGTATAAAAGATGCAGCCGACGCCATTTTCTTCAGTCTTTCTTGTCGCGCGGTGCCCGAAGCATAAGCAGTTCGCAAGTGCCAATCGGCCAACTCCTGAGATTTTCGTGTTCAAATTTCAGATCCGAAGTCTTCATTAAAAGCTAAGTACCCCGTTGAGGAAACTTTTTTTCTAGCTCCAGACCGATGTCAGAAAAAGTTAATAATTGTATTTCTTGTGGGAAGCAAATACCTCGTAAGGACTTTAATTCTTACTGTATTCCTTGCCTAGGCCCTGACCACGACGTTGCTAGTTGTCTGTTTTGTGCTAGATTTAACCAACGCACTATTAAGCGTCGGTACGATTTTGCATTACATTACTTTGTCAGAAGATTTAATTATACAATGTCGTCGGATAGCCATCCGACTACCGGAATTCACAAGAAACGCAAGGAAAAAGAAAAGGACAGGCATCCGAGGTCCAAAACCGATGAGGCTTCTTCTAAGCCAGTCGCTGGTTCGCCGGTTCTCAGTGAAGCATTTTCGCAGCCCCTGACGCCTGTTACTTTAGACCCACAGGCCGCTACCGACTCCCAAGTGGAGTCGACTATGCCGCTGGAAGCTCATGGTATTCGACCTTCGGAGACTATTCCCTCAGATGGGTCCGGAGCTGCTGAGCAGGCATTGGCTTCTGAGGATGTTTTCAGACCTACTCAATTATACATTAAAACGACTTCAGCTTCAAAGGCAGAGATTAAAGCACATTTAAAGACAAAGAAACAAGTACAACAGCCTCATGGACAGGCCTCCATGCCCAAAAAAGAGATGGTCAAAATGGCCGAAGACTTAATTACTTTGATCAGAGGGTTCCCATCGCCCTGCTGATAAAAGGCCTAGGCAAGAGATAGAATATGAATCTTCAGATCAGGTTTCCATTTCTTCTGATTCCTCTTCTGATCAGGAATACTCTCTTCCTCCCTATGAGGATTCTGATGCTGAAGAATCTACCCCTTCAGCCTCTCCTCCTGAGGATTACTCTTTTGGGGAAACCTTGCATACCATGAGGGAGCATATCCACTGGGAAAGCCAAGATTTTTCAGAATCTAAGAAAAGGCTAAGAGACTTCCATTTACTACCACAACACAAGCCCCTAGCTATTCCCCCCCTGTGTTAGACATTGTAGATGCATTTTCAGAGTCCAGTCTGACCTCTGACTCCTGACCTCCAGCTCCTGTTAAGCCAGACAGGTACTACAGGGTTCCTGACTCTCAAATTCCTTTTCAAAAACCCTGCTGCTGACCCAGAAACTATCTCTCAGGGTCCCAAAGGGGTCAAGGCTTCCACTGCAAAAAACCCTACCCCCTCAGACAGGGATTCTAGGGCATTGGACATATGGGGAAAAAAGATTTACACTTCTGCTACCTTGGTTATAAGGGCTTTAAATTGTCAGTTTCATATGTTCAAATATCAGCAATATATTATGTCACTGCCTAAACAAAAGATGTTGATAAATTCTGAATGTGCAGAAAACAAAGAAATGCAGGATTTATTGCATGCAGCTGAACATGTTGGAAAGTATACTTTGCAATGTGGTTTTGATTGTTTGGAGGCCTCCTGTAGGGCCGCTGTTACGGGTTCTGTCATCAGGAGGCATGCTTGGTTAAAGAGCAAAATCTGTCTGATCATGTCAAAGCAAAATTATTAGATGCTCCATTACAGCATGATACTTTGGTGTTAAAGCAAAAGAGATGTTAAAGAAAATGGGGGACAAAGCTAAATCTATGCAAACGGTTAAGGATTTCTTACAGGTACAGCCTCCTAGATTTAGCAGACACTGGCCTACAAAGAATTGGTCCTTTCCAGTGTCAGACAGACCACAAAGGGGCATATACAAACGACCAGGAGGCAGATCCCAGCCCCAAGGTTCATACAGGCCTAAACAATGGGGTGCTTCTACCTCCAAAAGTGGAGAAGACAAATCACAGCCATACAGGAAACCGTCCCAATGACTTCCCCCTGCCTGCACCAAGCACTTATCTTCTGGCAGCGCCTTTAGGGGGAAAACTAGCACTTTTTTTCTCAAAATTGGCACATAATAACCCAGGACAAATGGGTCCTAGACATAGTGTCACAAGGCTACAAGTTTCACTTCCATACCCTACCAAGGACAAACGGATGGCCTGACCTGCCAAAAAATCAATGGGCAGAGGCACAAAAGCAAGTCTCATCCCTCATGGACATGAGGGCCATTCAACAAGTACCAATACCACAGACTCTAGTGCTCCGATTTAAACAGGATTGCTGTCTCTATTCAATTACATGTTTTCCTGTCTGGCAACACTGTTTCCCTCCACGAAACTTCACGTATTTATGTTTAAACGCGGTGTATGGCATGAATATGCAATGAGTACTGCTGCTGACAGTGCACACATGTAAACTCCGTGTAGACTTCCTGTGAAGCCTACACAAAGTTTATTGAATTCTAGGGATGTTCTTTTTTTTTAGGTCTGAAAATACACTGAAGTTATATATTTGTGTTTGATGGCATTTACTTTATTCTGAAGAAAACTGAAACTGCACATTTTGTCAGTGGACTTTTTGTAAATGTTGCATATAAGTCAATTTACAAAGGACAGTTTAACATGAATTACACACCCTAAATTCAAATGACAGTATCTCTTTGTTTCAAAATTTTCTTTTTAAAATTTCAGGACAGGTCCTTTCAATAATCTTCACTTTTTTCTTTTTTACCCAGCCTAATAGCTTTTAGGAAAAAATCCCAAATATATATATATATATATATATATACATATATCTATATCTGTATATCTATATATATATATATATATATATATGTATGTATATATATGTATGTATATATATATATGTATATATATATATGTATATATATATATATATATATATATATATATATATATATATATAAAGGGTCTACTTTGTCCTTGAAAAGCAAGTTGGCCGAATACGAAACTCCCAACACAATGCCCGAATGCTGACTAACCCGAAACGTGTATGTCCCGAAACCTAAAGTATCGATTCAGGTAACTTGTTCACGATCCCTAACACCACTGTTCTAATTTCTCATAGTATGAACAGTTATGTAAGGTTAAGTAAAGTTTGTAAATTACATACAAACTTTACCTAACCTTATAAAAATGTTCATACTGTGAGAAATTAGAAGTACGTTTGTTTTCCGGTGTCCTTTCCCTTTACCGGAAAACGTAATCGTACTTCAAATGTCTCACAGTATGAACATTTTTGTAAGGTTAGGTAAAGTTTGTATATTATATATAAACTTTACCTAACCTTACAAAAATGTTTGTATAGTGAGAAATCTGAATTACGTTTACATTTTCCGGTGAAGGGAGAGTCCTCTGCTTGATTCAGTGCAGTGGTGTAAGGGATCATGGACAAAATAGGTGATTTGCTCTCTTCAGTTTCGGGACATACGCGTTTTGGGTTAGTCAGCGTTCGGGCGTTGTGTTGGGAATTTTGTATTCGGCCAACTTGCTTTTCAAGGACATAAAGCAGACCCATATATATATATATATATATATATATATATATATTATATATATATCTACAGATATATATATATATATATATATATATATATATATATATATATAATTACACACACAATATATTCCTGTCAGAACACATCAATAAGTATTTTGCTGTAACATATAAAACTTCTCCTTATAATGGAGCAGTGTTTTGGGTTCTTACTCCATTGGAACATACATGTGCTATCATCCAAATACACACACAGTTTGCCAACCTGAAAAATGCAAAATATGCATTCATTTTGTGTTGCAAATGGCAAACTCGGAGCACCCAAATTACTATAAAAGACACCCTATGATACGTGGCAATAAATGACCATTTTTTTCAGTCATATGAAGTATTGATAGCATGTTTCTTAGAGCGATAAATCATGACTTTCATCACTAGAGTGCATTTAGCTGGTGGTTCTACCTGTGAAGATGCGTGCAGTTTAGCTTTCATGGTTTATTGTAAGAGTTTGAGCTGGTAGGGGTCATAACTCCACTGACAAACACTATACTGTATTCAAGAAAAATAAATTATTTGTATTTCTGATGTGATGATAACCCAGTAACTATATTATGCCATAATTGTACTTACTTAAAGAAAGCAGAAGGTCAGCACATCACCAGAAATAGAAACTGAATATGCCAGATGTTTTGGCTGTGACAGTAAATGCATTTGATCTCTGGTTTGTATTTGTGAAAGGCTGTATCTCAGACCCTTGTCAGATTTATTTGAGACCAACAGCTATCACAGGTGTTAAACTACAACACTGTTATTCTAACCTTAGGAGGGCTACCCCAAACCTCTGACGTTGACCTTTCTATATTAACCAGTAGAAAACATGGCATTGTAGCCATGACATGGCACAATTGAAAAAAAGTTTTTTTTTGTTTTTGAAAAATATATAGGGTTTTTATTTTTGATCTAATGACAAGAATGTAAGTAGATATTCTCTGTCATTACTGCATTCTGCATGGTGCGCAGAAGTTGAGAGCAACACTAAATGGATGCCAGGTATAATGAAAAAAGTCCGAATATGGCAATGAACACTGCTAAATTTAATGATGTAGTACAAAAGGTTGCCATCTGTGAGCTTCAACTGTCATATTGAGCATATCTCCATAAAATACAGCTGAAGCATGAAAAGCTTCAGACCTTTAACACCAAATAAAGCACTCCTTCAGCTTGCCTCATGAGGCTGTCAGTAAGCTGGCTTCAGTAGATAAACAGATAAGTCCCTGTTGGAGAATGCCATACACTAACTTTTATTTTATGAAGAAAAAAGGTGCGTTTCTGTCGAAATGATTGCTTATAATCAGGAAACTGAATGTGTTTGGACTGTCATTGCATTTTTAAGGGAGTTATTGTAAATGCTTGTGTAAACATCTTGCAAGGATAAGTTTTATTTTTGACTGAATGTGTACTTAGACTGTAAACATGGGTGTTTGGGGCAGGCTAAGGTGACTGTGTGGACTTCTGATATTTTACTTACATCAGAACCACTTGATGTTCTTTGTGTTTCACTGTTGCAGTCGTCACATTTGGGTTATCCCTGCCAGGGTAGCCCTCGGCCGGCCTGAATACCAGAGACCTAGTATTTCTGCGTCGGTTGCTGTCGCTTGAGGACTGACGTTAGGTCGTCAGTAGTATAAAGTAAGGCAGCCAACGCCATTACATCAGTCTTTCTTACCGTGGAGCCTGAAGCAGAAGCAGTTTGCATGACTGCCGGTCGGCCACTACCTGAGTTTTCATCTCCGAATTGAAGCCGAAGTCTTTTAAAGCTAAGTCCCCCATTGGGGATCCTTTTTTCTTGCACTAACCGATGTCAGAAAAAGTTAACAATTGTCTTGCCTGTGGTAAGCAAATACCACACCAAGACTTACATTCTTACTGCGTCATTTGTTTAGGCCCAGACCATGACGTCCCCCATTTTCGCTTCTGTGCTTTGTTCAACGCCAGAACCGTCAGTCATCGGGCCCTTATTGTAGCTAGATATTTTTGCTTGCAGTCTTCGAATACTGATATGGCTTTGGTAAGCCATCCAACAGCAGATCTTCCAAAAAACGTAAAGATAAAGACAGACTGCACAGATCCAAACCTTCTGACAACACTTCCGTTAAGCTAGTCGTCAGACCTCTGGTGCTCAGGCATTTTCGCAGCCCCTTATGCTAGCTTCAGTTGATTTGCAGGCCACTACCAGAGACCCTTTCAGAGTCCGGTATGCCGTATAACTCTTCTTTGACTAAGGCTTGGATGGGTCCGGAGCTGCTGAGCAGGCACCAGCTTTCGAGGAAATCCTTCGCACTACCGAATCTCGACAGAAGGACGTCGTCTTTCTCGACTACCGTTCTTTCAAAAACTACTGAGTTTCTTAGGGCCAGGGTTCAAACCGCACCCAAGAAACAGATGACCCATGCTCAGGTGCATGCTACCTTGCCTCAGACTAAAATGCTTAAAATGGTGGGAGACCTTAACATGCTGATCAAGGGAAGCCAAGCTACACCCTCAAAAAGGAAAAGAGATCTGTCTCATGTAGTTTTGTCTGAATCTGATGCATCTGACTATGAAGACATGCAACCCCTCTCCACTTATGAGGATTCTGCTGCAGAGGATTCCATTCCTTCAGCCTCTCCCCAAGAGGATTTTTCCTTTGGGGAAACCCTGCATACTTTAAGGGACCATTTCCAATGGTAGTGTCAGGACTACCTTCAGTCTAAAAATAGACTCAGAGAATTCTTAGATCTTCTGCAGCACAGACCCTTGGCCATCCCCCCAGTCCTGGATGATGATTTTCTTGAATCCAGCTTGACTCCTGATGCCTTATCTCCTGCTCCCAAAAAAAACAGACAGGTACTGTAGAGTCCCTGACTCACACAAATACCTTTTTAAAAATCCAGCAGCTGACCCTGAGGTCATTTCTCAACGGCCAAAAGTGAATAAAGCAACCTCTGCTAAGAATCCCACCCCCTCAGACAGGGATTCCCGAGCTTTGGATAGATGGGGTAAGAAAGTATACACGTCAGCTATTTTTGCTATCATGGCACTAAATTATCAGTTACATATGCTGAAATTTCAGCAACATACTTTGGAACTCCTTAAACAAAAAATGTCTTCCTTTCCTGCTTGGGCAGAATCCAAAGATTTACAAGAATTAATGCATTCTGCAAGCCAAGTAACTAAACACACTTTGCAGTTGGTTTTGATGCCCTAGAAGCTTCTTGCAGGACAGCAGTCACAGGATCTGTCATTAGAAGGCTTAAGGAACAACCCTGACAGACCATGTCTAATCTAAATTGTTGGATGCCCCCTTGAACAAAGACAAATTTGGCACTAAGGCAGAAGAGGTCTTAAAAAAAGATGGAAGAAAAAGCAAAATATATGCAAACAGTTAAAGATTTCTTACAAGTCCAGCCCCCTAGATTCAGCAGGCATTAGCCCTCCAAGCACTGGTCCTTTCCTGCTCCGAGTAAACCAGCCCAGCCTAGGCCCCGTGGAAACAGACCCCCCCATACAACAGCCTCAGGGAATGCAGAGATCTAAGCAGTGGACTACCTCCACTTCACAACCAGGGATTTCTAAGCCACCCTGTTATGATAAGAACTCACAATGACTCACCCCCCCCCCCCGCCTCAGTTCACTCTCACTTACCCCAGGAGGAAAACTCTAATTTCACTCAAGCACCTGGGCCACCATAACCACGGACCAGTGAGTTCTGAACATTGTGTTTCAGGGTTACAAAGTTTCCTTCCATACCCTTCCAACCCCAAAAGGGTTCCCAGATCTACCACCAAATCATTGGGCAGAGGCTCAAAAATAAATCCTTTCCCTTCTCTCTATGAGAGCAGTAGAGCACGTTCCTGCAGAACAGATAGGCCAAGGCTTATACTCCAGACTTTTTCTGGTTCCCAGAAAAGAGGGCACCTCGCGACCCAGCCTCTATCTATCCATTTAAAACACCTTCCTGGTGATCCCAAAATTCAAAATGCTCACCCTCCAGCAGCTGCTACCCATACTCTCCAAGGACGCTTGGCTAGCCACCCTAGATCTAAAAGAGGCCTACCTTCACATTCCTATCAGGGAATCATGCAGCAAATATCTCTGCTAAAGGCCAGGATCTCAACGCTTTCAGTTCTGTGTGCTTCCCTTTGGCTTGTGTACTGCTCCTAAAGTTTTTACAAAATGTCTGGCTCTGGCCATTGCCTTTTGCAGACAAAGAAATATTCAAATTTACCCATACTTAGATGGCTGCCTTATTCAGGCAGACATCCAGGAAAAGCTGCTCAAGCACCTGGCCTTTGTAAAGACACTGCTAACCTCCCTAGGATACACAATCAACGAAAAGAAATCCAAACAGGTGCCTACCCAGAGGATAATCTTGTCGGGAGCAAGTCTGGACACAGCATCCCAGATGGCATTCCTTAAACCAGAGAAACACATTTTCTTGACAACCTACTTCTTTTAACTAGCCACCAGGCCCCAGCTATCTCCAAGGAAGATCTTGCAAGCTCTGGGGTTCATGGCATCTTGCATACTACTAATTCCATGTTCCAGACTGCACGAGGAAACCTCAGTGGTACCTAAAGAGCCTTTGGTGTCAACACTCTCAAGACCTGGAAACTCTTCTACCTACAATTCCTTGCCTCAGAAAAGAATTTCTTTGGTGAGCAACAGCATGCTCCCACAACAAGGGACTGCCCGTCTCCCCACCCCCCGCCGCCCAAATCCTCACCACAGATGCATCAGACTATGCTTGGGGTGCACACCCGGATGGCAGATGCATACAGGGCCAATGGAGCCTTCAGGAAATCCCTCTGCACATTAGTCAAAAAGAGATGTTGGCTGTGCAGCATGCCTTGATAGCTTTCAAACCCCTTCTGTCTCCAGGGGTTCCCCTGATCAAAACAGACACCACAGTGATGTGGTACATCAACAAGCAGGGGGGACTCACTCCTACCCTCTATGCAGGCTTGACATGACCCTTTGGCTCACAGCCTCTTCCATGCAACTACACCTGTTTGCACAATTCCTACCAGGCTCTCTCAACTCTCTGGCAGACCAATTAAGCGGAAACCTTTTGGACCTACACATGTGGCAACTCAAGAGTAGTACCTTCACCCTAATAACTCAGAAATGGGGAACCCGAGGGTCGACCTCTTAGCCTCCCACACCAACCATCAGCTCAGAAAATTCTGCACCGGGGAGCATCACTGGCTTGGAAAGTGGATGCCTTGTCCTTCCCCTGGGTCAATCTATCGGTCTATGCCTTTCCTCCCCTACCTCCCATCCCCAAGGTACTGCTCAAAATAAGGGAGGAAAACCCATGGACCATTCTTACAGTTCCAGACTGGTCCTGACAACACCGTTACCTCTTGCTGCGCACCCTGTCCCCACTGCCTTCATGGCATCTTCCTCAGATTCCAAACCTCCTGACCCAGAAGGAAGGTGAATTCATGCATCCCAAATTGCAGACACTCAATTTGGCAGCTTGGCTTATTCCCTAACTCCGATCCAATCTGCCATTCTAAGTAAACTAATTCTGGATGTTATCCATGAGGCTAGACATCCTAGCACCAGAAAGTATTCAGATAAATGGAAATGGTTCTGCACCTGGATCCAGGCTAAGAGAGCCAATATGGCACAGCCCTCCATCCCTCTCATCCTGGATTACTTAGCTGACCTACTACACAGTGGTCTCTCTTTCTCCTCTATAAAAATTCATGCCTCTGCTATTTCTGCTCATTTTCTCACACCCTTTGATCAAACTGTTCCTCAGAAGGGCTAGCAACTTGAGGCCCCCCAGAAGGGCACCAACAACAGCTTGGGACCTTAACTTTGTCTTGGAAAAAGCTCACTCTGCCCCCGTTCGAAGCAGCTTCTTCTGCGGAGCTAAAATTTCTCTCCTGGAAGACAGCTTTCCTTCTGGCCATCACTTCAACCAAAAGAGTCTCTGAGCTGCAAGTACTCATGGCTGTTGAACCCTTCATCTTCCATGCAGACAGGGTATCCCTCAGAACTAACCCATCCTTCATGCCCAAGGTGGTGTCCAATGTGGCTCTCAACCAATCCATTCATCTGCCCACCTTCTTTCCTAATCCCCAGAATCACTCTCTAGATGTGCACAGACAGCTCAGATTCTATCTGGACAGAACTAAATCCTTCAGAAAGTCTGATCAATTGCTAGTTAGCTTTGCTACAGGGGCAGAAGGCAAAGCCATCTCCAAGCAAACCATTTCCAAATGGATATCACACTGCATCCATTTCTGCTACAAATAGCATGGAAAGCCTCCACCCAAGGGGGGTCAGGACACATTCCACCTGAGCAGCCACCACCTGTGGGATGCTTTTTGGGCTCTGCATTGGGAAAGAGCATTTCTTCCTCAAGGTAAAGTAGTCATGTTTCAGTAGTTCTTTCTGGTTTCTCCAGTTGCAACCAGTTTCAAAGGATTCTAGGCTAAATGGCATTCCTCAGCTTTTGCTACTTTAAAGCATGAAATTACAGCCATGGCATGGTACAGCTGAAACAAGTTTTCTGGTGGAATATATAGGGTTTTTACTTTTAACTAGTGAAAACCTCAGGTAAGAAGCACTCTATGCCATTACTTGTTCAGTACACTGAGCAAAAGTGTAAAACAACACTCCAGGTGAAAATGGGATGTAATATAAAAAAAATGTCAGACTATGCCAGAGATTGCATGTAAGCCTACTGATGTAGTGTTTGTAAAAGACCATATCTTATGTCTCCTTTAAGATTTTATTACAAGTCTTCCAGGGTTAGAACACAGTGATCCATTACAGAAGATTTTAAATGTTCTTCGTTCCCCATTGCTGCAGTCCTTACTATTGGGGTATAGTCCGCATCCAGTCGGCCCGAATACCAGAGTATAAGGCTGACGTCGGTCAGGGCGCATTAGACTGACGTCAGTACGTCAGGGTACTAATGCGCATGACCGACGTCATATCCTCAGTCTTTTTTGCCGCATGGTCCGATGCAGAAGCAGTTTTGCGAGTGCAGGTTGGCGTTCTGAAATATTTCCGAAACCGGAGTTTCAGACCGAAACAGAGTTGGCTAAGTACCCCGTTGGGGAACATTTTGGTTTTTTTCTTGCCTCAGTATTTTCCGGATGTCAGAAAAAGTGAATAACTGTATTTCTTGTGGGAAACAGATACCTCATAGGGATTACCATACCTTGTGTATACCTTGTTTAGGGCCTGAGCACGACGTTGTTGGTTGCCGCTCTTGTGCTAGGTTTAACAAACGCACTATTAAGAGGAGGTTAGACTGTGCCAGGTTAGTGTTTGGGAAGCGTTGCAATTATAAAATGCCGTCGGATGCTCAGGCGCCGCCGTCAAGAAGCGCAAGGACAAAACAGCGAAGCCTAGGGTTGATGAACCGGCAGTCCCGGACGTCGGTTCTTTAGAAGGCTCAGTGGAGCCAGAGGTTTTGCCAGGAGTTTCCATGGAGTCCCAGGCAGAAACTTTACTGTTACAGGATGTGCCTTCTCAGGAGGTAGGCCAGGCTGAGGGTGCTTCTCAGGTGACTGTTATTCCCTCTCTTCCCAAGGTAGTTAGAGCTTCTCCTTCTGTTGCCAAAACTTCTTTGAGAGGTAGGCCTAGTTCGGCTTCAGTGGGGGCTTCTCCTAGCATTTCGGGTTCTGTACCTAAGAAACATATGCTTAAAATGGCAGAAGATTTGATTACTATGATTAGAGGTTCTATGCCCCCCCCTGATAAGAGGCCTAGGGTGGAACCTGAGTTTGATAGTTTTGAACAGTGTTCAGAGGCTTCTGAGTCTTCTGCGGAAGATTTGCAGGAGTATCCTCCTTATTCTGATTCTGATGTGGATGATTCCACTCCTACAGCTTCTCCTCCTGAGGATTTCTCATTTTCAGAGACTCTGCATTCCATGAGGGAGCACTTTAAATGGGAAGGCCAGGATTACTCTGATTCCAGGAAAAGGCTTAGGGAATTCTTGTTTTACCCCAGCATAGGCCCTTAGCTATTCCTCCTGTGTTGAATGTGGTGGAAGATGTTTTGCAGAGGCTTCCCTGAACCCTGACTCTTTGCCTCCTGCTCCTGTTAAGCCTGATAGGTATTATAGGGTGCCCAAGCTCATAAGTATTTGTTTAAGAGTCCTAGGGGACCCAGAAACTATTTCTCAAGGGCCTAAAGGTGTTAAAGCTTCTGTGGTTAAAAATCCTGTTCCCACTGATAAAGAGGCAAGGGCTTTGGATAGGTGGGGAAAGAAAGTGTATACTTCTTCCACTCTAGCCATGAGAGCATTGAATTGTCAGTTTCACATGCTAAAATATCAGAATTATCTCCTTTCACAATTGAAATCTAAGGTGGATGCTTTGGCGGAAGGTATTGAGTGTAAAGAGTTGCTGGATTTGGTTCATGTGTCTGAACAAGTGGGTTAGCATTCTTTGCAATGTGGTTTTGATGCTGTTCAGGCCTCCTCGAGGGTGGCTGCTACTAGTTCTGTTCTTCGCAGGCATGCCTGGTTGAAGGATCAGAATTTAGCTGAGCATGTTAAGACAAGGATTTTGGATGCTCCTTTACAGTCTGATGTGTTGTTTGGATCGCCTGTGGAAGCAGTTTTAAAGAAAATGGAGGACAAAGCTAAGTCTATGCAAACTGTTAAAGATTTTTTGCAGGTGCAGCCACCGAAGTTTAGTAGAAATTGGCCTGCTAAGGGGTGGACATATCCTGCTTATGATTCCCAGTCTAGGGGTAGGTCTAGACGTGGTAGGGGCAGGGCTCAAGGTTCTTTTAGGCCTAGAACAGGGAGTTCACCTGCTCAGACTTCTGGTGAGGGCAGGGGTCAGTCCTTTCGTAAACAGACCCAATGACCTGTCTTTTCAGCTGCCAGTAGATTCCCGTCTGGCAGCTCCTTTGGGAGGAAGACTGTCTCTTTTCAAAGAAAATTGGGATTTAATTACTCAAGACAAATGGGTGTTGGATATCATTCACCACGGTTACAGATTTTATTTCCATACAATGCCCCCTTTCAAAGGCATGCCAGACGTTCCTCCTCCACAAAGAAAGGAGGCTCACAAGCAAGTTTCTCAGTTACTCCAGATTGGGGCCATTCAGCCAGTCCCTGTGTCAGAAAGGGGCCTAGGATTTTATTCTCGCCTGTTCCTAGTACCAAAGAAGGGGAACACGTGGAGACCAATTTTGGATTTATCTCTCCTCAACACTTTTCTGGACATTCCCAAGTTCAAGATGTTGACGTTACAACAGCTTTTACCTCTGCTGGGCAAAGATCACTGGATGGTAACTTTAGATCTCAAGGAAGCTTACCTTCATGTGCCTATAAGGCTAAGTTGCAGGAAGTATCTGCGGTTTCGAGCTGGAAATTCTCATTATCAGTTCTCTGCATTGCCCTTTGGCTTATCTACTGCCCAGAGTATTCACAAAGGTTCTGGCTCCAGTGATAGCTTACTTCAGGCTTCAAGGAATTCAAATCTATCCTTACTTGGACGACTGCCTGATTCTGGCTCAAGAAAAGGAAGACCTTCTATAGCATCTGGAACATGTTATAGCAGTGCTAAGATGCCTAGGGTATTCTGTGAACGAAATAAAGTCCAGTCTAGTACCCTCTCAAGACATGTGCTTTCTGGGTGTGAGACTGAATACAGCAGCCCAGATGGCCTTCTTAACCCCGGACAAACAAAAGAGTCTATCACTTTACTTCCATCAACTATCTCATCAGTCCGTGCTGACTGCAAGGACAGTCCTTCAAGCATTAGGGTTCATGGCATCTTGTATTCTGGTGCTTCCCAATGCCAAACTGCATATGAGGAAGCTACAATGGTATCTCAAAATGTATGGACACAGCACTGCCAGGATTTGGACACTGTCATTCAAATAATACCTTGCCTTCAAAAGAATTTTTGTGGTGGGCTCAGGAATGTCACCTAAACAAGGGACTCTCTGTGACCCGGCCAGAGGCGAGTCAGATTTTAACGACAGATGCCTCGGACATTGCTTGGGAGCTCATCTAAATGGAAAGTGGATACAAGACAAGTGGCCTGCCAGACTACAGCATCTACATATCAACATGAAGGAGATGTTAGCAGTCCAGTTTGCATTAATGGCTTTCAAGGAGTTACTTCTTCCAGGGCAGGTGTTGATTCTAACAGACAACACAACTGTCATGTGGTACATCAACAAGCAAGGGGAACACATTCTTATCCTCTATGCAGGCAAGCAATGATTTTATGGGAGACTGCGCTAAGCTTGCAACTAACTCTTCAGGCAAGGTTTCTGCCGGAGCACAGAACTCCTTAGCAGATGTGTTAAGCAGACAAATCATGGATCCCCACGAGTGGAAACTGGATCTTCATGTATTTCAAAATTGACAGTGTCATGGGGAACTCCAGACATAGATCTGTTCGCTTCTCCACTAAACCACCAGCTGCCACAGTATTGCACAAAGGGTTTCATCACACAGCTTGGAAAGTGGATGCTCTGTCTTTCAGTTGGAAAAACCTTCATGTGTATGCCTTTCCTCCTCTGCCTCTTCTTCCAAAGGTACTATTAAAGGTCAGACAAGACAGGCCAAGGATGATTTTGATAGCTCCAGATTGGCCTCGGCAACACTGGTACCCACTACTACGGAGTCTGGTAAGGAAGCCTCCATGGCCTTTACCTCTGATTCCTCATCTGTTATCTCAGAAGGATGGTCATCTGCTCAATGTCAAGCTTCACTCTCTTCATCTAACAGCCTGGCATATTCTGTGTTGAAACACAGCAGGTCTCAACTTCCTCAACAAGTTTTAAATGTGATTATGGAAGCTAGAAGACCTAGTACAAGGAAAGTGTACGCAGAAAAATGGAAGAGATTTTTATTTTGGAGTACAGCAAAGAATTTGCAGGTTTCTGAGCCTAATTTGAGTGTGGCTCTTCAATACCTTACTGAGTTATTGGACAAAGGGTTGTCCTTCTCTTCCATTAAGATTCATGCTGCAGCAATTTCAGCTCACTATGATTGTGACCCACCATTGTTTTCACATCCTTTGTTCAAGCAGTTTCTTAGAGGGCCAAAAAATATAAGACCCCCATAGAGCTCCTACTCCTGCTTGGGATCTCAATTTTGTGTTGGAAAAACTTACTCTACAACCTTTTGAGCCTCGGCTACTGCTGAATTGAAATACTTGTCATGGAAGACTGCTTTTCTGTTGGCTATTACTTCTGCAAGAAGGGTGTCTGAGTTGCAGGCCCTTATGGCAGTAGAGCCATTTTTGATTTTCCATAAGGATAGGGTATCATTACGTACTAATCCTTCCTTTATGCCTAAGGTGGTTTCTAGTGTGGCTTTAAACCAAACTATTCATTTGCCTACTTTTATGCAGACCCCAAAATAAAGGGAAAAGATTTTGCACACTTTAGATGTACACAGGCAATTGCGTTATTATTTAAGCAGGACTAAGGATTTTAGGCAGTCTCAGCAGTTGTTTGTTTCTTTTGCTTTGAGTTCACAGGGCAAGCCTGTGTCAAAACAAACTATTTCTAGGTGGATTGGCTTTTGCATTGCATTTTGTTATTCCCATCATGGCAAGGAGATTCCAGCTGGGATTAGGTCTCATTCCACTAGGGCTACTGCCACTTCAACAGCATTTCTAAGGGGTGGCAACTAAGGATATTTTGGAAGCAGCTACTTGGAGTTCAGTGCATACTTTCTCTAAGCATTACCACCTTCCTATCTACTCTAAGTCTAGGGCTGGTTTTGCCACAGCTGTTTTGCAAGGCATGTTGTCAGCTCCTGCTTCTTTATGATTTGCCAGCCTCCCTTACCTCTGCTTTGGGATTCTACCCAATAGTAAGGACTGCAGCAATGGGGAACGAAGAACATAGTACAGTTTTGTACCTACCATAAATGTAGATGTTCGAGGATCCCATTGCTGCAGTCCAATTTACCCTCCCTCCTTCCCCTCTGTGTTTAGGGGTGGTTGTGTAGGTGAGGTTACATGCTTATGTTTTATATATATATTCTTGTATATATTGTACATATTTTTGGTGCAGGTATTTTGGGCCTTGTCTTTTTAGGGTCTTCTGACATCTGGGGCAAGAAAAGACTGAGGATATGACGTCGGTCATGCGCATTAGTACCCTGACGTACTGACGTCAGTCTAATGCGCCCTGACCGACGTCAGCCTTATACTCTGGTATTCGGGCCGACTGGATGCGGACTATACCCCAATAGTAAGGACTGCAGCAATGGGATCCTCGAACATCTACATTTATGGTAGGTACAAAACTGTACTTTTTGCCCTTTGTGGTTTCATTTCAGCCCTGTGTGTGTGTGTGTGTGTGTGTGTGTGTGTGTGTGTGTGTATATGTGTATGTGTGTATATATATATATATATATATATATATATATATCTGTATATCTGTAAACACGTAGCCAACCCAGAAAAGCGTTATATAACCAACAACCCCAGCAAACGATGGAGACCAAAGCACACTGTGTGTGTCCCAATAAACCAGGCTAGTAACCAGATATTCAAGCAGCAAACAATCCACGACAAAGCAGCAGTCCCAGCATAAAAAGAACTCAGTTTTAATGAAGTATATATATATATATATATATATATATATATATATATATATATATATATATATATACATTGCAGCACTCCACAATGTTTGACCCCACACTTCACTTGTTGAGATGTTTGTCATGTTTACTGTGGCATGTTGCAAATTAATTTTGTTCCCTAGAAAACATAGGGGATTTTTACTTTGATTTTAATGACAGCTACATTGAAGATGTTCATCGTGTTTCACTGTTGCAGTCATTACTCTTGGGTTATCCTGCTGGCAGGCTACCCGCAGTCGGCCTGAATTCCAAAGTCCTGGTCCGGCGTCGGTTGCTGTCACCTCTTCCCTGACGTCAGTGCGCCAGGGGTATAAAAGATGCAGCCGACGCCATTTTCTTCAGTCTTTCTTGCCGCGCGGTGCCCGAAGCAAAAGCAGTTCGCAAGTGCCGGTCGGCCGACTCCTGAGATTTTCAAATCCGAATTTCAGAACCGAAGTCTTCATTAAAGCTAAGTACCCTGTTGGGGAAACTTTTTTCTTGCTCCAGACCGATGTCAGAAAAAGTTAACAATTGTATTTCTTGTGGGAAGCAAATACCTCATAAGGATTTTCACTCTTACTGTATTCATTGCCTAGGCCCTGACCACAACGTTGCTAGCTGTGGGTTTTGTGCTAGATTTAACCAACGCACTGTTAAGCGTCGGTTCGATTTTGCATTTGATTACTTTGGCCCAAGGTTTAATTATGTAATGCCATCCGAACAGCCGACGACCGGAGTTTACAAAAAACACAAGGACAAGAAAAAGGATAGGCATCCGAGGTCCAAAACTGACAACGAGGCCTGCGTTAGGCCAGTCGCCGGTTCTCAGTGAGGCGCTTTCGCAGCCCCTGTTGCCCGCTACCTCAGAGCTACAGGCAGCTTCTGACTCCCACGTGGAGCCGACTGGGCCTCTCGATACTCAAGGTATTGGACAGTCGGAAATCATTCCGTCAGATGGGTCCGGAGCCGCTGAGCAGGTATCGGCTTCTGAGGGTGTCTTCAGACCTACACAGTTATATGTTAAACCAGCTTCAGCTTCAAAGACAAAGACTAAAGCAGCTCTAAAGACAAAGAAACAAGTACAGCATTCTCCTACTCAGACTTCCATGCCTAAAAAAATAGATGCTTAAAATGGCCGAAGACCTAATTACTTTGATCAGGGGTTCCCATCCCCCTCCTGATAAGAGGCCTAGGCAAGAGACAGAATGTGATTCTTCTGATCAGGTTTCTTTTTTCTCTGATTCCTCTTCTGAACAGAATTATTCTTTTCCTCCCTATGAGGATTCTGATGCTGAAGAATCCATTCCTTCAGCCTCTCCTCCTGAGGATTATTCTTTTGGAGAAACAATGCATACCATGAGGGAGCATTTCCACTGGGAGAGCCAAGATTACTCAGAATCTAAGAAAAGGCTCAGAGACTTTCTGCTATTACCTCAGCACAGACCCCTTGCTATTCCACCTGTTCTAGACATTGTAGATGATGTATTTTCAGAGTCCAGCCTGTCCCCTGACTCTTTACCTCCTGCACCTGCTAAGCCTGACAGATACTACAGTGTCCCAGATTCCCATAAATTCCTCTATAAAAAACCCCGCTGCTGACCCAGAAGCTATATCTCAGGGTCCCAAAGGGGTCAAAGCTTCCACTGCAAAAAACCCTGTCCACTCTGATAGGGATTCTTGGGCACTGGACAGATGGGGGGAAAAATTTTACACTTCTGCTACCTTGGCTGTAAGGTCTTTAAATTGTCACTTTCATATGCTTAAATATCAGCAATACTTAATGTCACTGCTTAAACAGAAAATGTTGACAAATTCTGAATGTTCAGAGAACAAGGAAATGCAGGATTTATTGCATGCAACTGAACAAGTGGGAAAGCATACTTTGCAATGTGGTTATGATTCACTGGAGGCCTCTTACAGGGCCGCTGTTACAGGTTCTGTAATTAGAAGGCATACTTGGTTAAAGGAACAGAATCTACCTGATCATGTTAAAGCAAAATTATTAGATGCTCCATTACAACATGATACTTTGTTTGGTGCTAAAGCAGAAGAGGTGTTGAAGAAAATGGAGGATAAAGCGAAATCCATGCAGACGGTTAAGGATTTTTTTACAGGTACAGCCACCCAGATTTGGCGGGAACTGGCCTTCTAAAAATTGGTCCTTTCCAGTGTCAGACAGGCCACAAAGAGGCAGATACAGACATCCCAGAGGCAGATATCAGCCCCAAGGCTCATACAGGCCTAAACAGTGGGGTGCTCCTACCTCCAAAAGCAGAGAAGACAAATCACAACCTTACAGGAAACAGTCCCAATGACTTTCCTCTGCCAGATCCAAGCACTTTTCTTTTGGCAGCCCCCTTAGAGGGAAAACTAGCACTTTTTTCACCAAATTGGCAAATGATTTCCCAAGACAAATGGGTCTTGAACATAGTGTCCCAGGGCTACAGGTTCCATTTTCACACCCTACCAAGGGCAAAAGGTATGCCAGACCTGCCACACAATCAATGGACAAAGGCACAAAAACAAATTACAGCCCTCATGGACATGAGGGCCATTCAACAAGTACCACAACAAGGGCAAGGATTTTACTCAAGACGTTTCTTGGTGCCCAGAAAGGACAAACCCTGGAGACCAGTACTGGACCTGTCTATGCTAAACACGTTTCTGGAGGTTCCAGAATTCAAGATGTTGACTCTACAGCAGCTACTGCCCATGCTGGGCAAGAAGGCTTGGCTCGTAACTTTGGACCTAAAAGAGGCATACTTGCATGTCCCAATCAGACAGTCTTGCAGAAGATACCCCAGATTCATAGCTGGCTCAATGCATTACCAATTCTCTGCACTGCCCTTTGGCTTATCTAGTGCGCCCAGGGTCTTCACAAAATGCCTGGCACCAGTAATTCCATTTTGCAGACAGAGGAATTCAAATATATCCCTACTTGGACGACTGCCTTATTCAAGTAGAGAACAAAGACATTCTTCTAAAGCATCTGGCGTTTGTAAAAAGATTACTAATTTGCCTAGGGTATACGGTAAACGAAAATAAATCAAAACTAGTACCCTCTCAAGAGATAATATTCCTGGGTGCAAGCTTAAATACAACTGCCCAGATGGCGTATCTCACGCCAGACAAAGGCAACTGACTTCTTACTTCAAAAAGTTGGTAACAAATACCCAGTTATCTGCAAGGAAACTCCTGCAGGCCTTGGGCTTCATGGCATCCTGCATTCTACTAATTCCATATGCCAGACTGCATATGAGGAAACTACAATGGTATCTAAAAAGTATTTGGACTCAGCATTGCCACAGCCTGGAGACAGTAATTACCCTTATTCCCTGCCTGCAACAGGAGTTTCGATTGTGGCACAGGCCTGTCACCACAAGGGTCTGCCATTCACTTTACCCAGAGCCAGACAGACACTGACAACGGATGCATAAGATTATGCCTGGGGGGCCCATATGGCAGGTAAATTTATTCAGGGCACATGGCCTGCAAGCCAGATGCATCTTCATATCAATCAAAACGAGATGCTAGCTGTTCAGAACGCCCTGACAGCTTTCAAGGATCTACTTCATCCAGGACAGCTACTGATAAAGACGGACAATACTATGGTCATGTGGTACATAAACAAGCAGGGAGGCACACCTTCCTACCCCCTCTGCAGAAAAGCAATGACCTTGTCTGACACAGCATTGACTTATCAAGTTTACCTGCAAGCACAATTCCTGCCAGGAAAAACAAATACTCTGGCAGACGAACTAAGCCGAAACCTCATGGATCCCCACGAGTGGAAACTGGATCCACAAGTCTTCAGCATGATAACAAGGAAATGGGGATGCCCAGACATAGATCTGTTTGCCTTCCTTCACAACTGCCGATTACAGAGATTCTGCACAAGGATTTATCACAAGCAAGCATGGAGAGTGGATGCCCTATCCTTCAGCTGGAAAAACCTAACAGTATATGCCTTTCCTCCACTGCCTCTCCTTCCCAAGGTACTCCTAAAGGTCAGACGAGAAGCCAAAAATGATGCTGATTGCACCAGACTGAACACGCCAGCACTGGTACCCAATTCTAAAGAGCTTGTCTCAAGGTCCAGCATGGATATTGCCTCAAACTTCCCACTTGCTGACCCAACAAAACAATCATGCACAGTCAACTCAGGACCTTAAATCTGGCAGCATGGCGGATTATGTAGCCATTCAGAACACTCCTCTTTTAAAAGCTGTTATGGATGTTATCTTGGAGGCCAGGAGGCCCAGCACCAGAAAATCTTATGCAGAAAAATGGAAGAGATTCTGTGCTTGGAACCAGGAACAAGGCATTGACACGTATGTACCAAATATTCCTCAGATTTTACAATACCTAACTGAGATGCTGGACAAAGGCCTTTCTTTTTCATCAGTTAAGATTCATGCCTCTGCCATTTCAGCCCATTACAATACGGAACCACCTATCTTTTCTCATCCTTTAATAAGGCAGTACTTCAGAGGGGCCAAAAACATCAGGCCTCCAAGGAGAGCACCAATTCCGGCATGGGACCTCAATTATGTCTTGGAAAAACTCACACTGCCTCCCTTTGAGCCAGCCTCAACAGCTGATATAAAGTTCTTATCCTGGAAAACAACTCTGCTCCTAGCAATAACCTCTGCAAGACGAGTCTCGGAGTTACAAGCACTCATGGCTGTGGATCCTTTTATCATTTTTCATCTAGACAGGGTTTCTCTGAGGGCAAACCCAACATTTATGCCTAAAGTGGTGTCCAGTGTGGCCCTCAACCCAAACCATTCCCTTGCCTATCTTTTATCCAAACCCACAGAACAAGGGTGAGAAAATTCTGCATTCTTTGGACATACACAGGCAGTTACGCTTCTACTTGGACAGAACTAAAGCTTTCAGAAAGACTGAGCAACTTTTAATGTCATATGCTGCAGGATCACAAGGAAAGGCTATCTGAAAACAAACTATATCTAAATGGATAGGTCATTGCATCCATTTCTGCTATTCTCAGGATGGCAAATCAGTGCCTAGAGGCATTAGGCCTCATTCTACCAGAGCAGCAGCCACTTCAGCAGCCTTCCTCAGAGGAGTACCAACCAAAGACATCTTAGAGGCTGCAACTTGGAGTTCATTGCACACTTTTACAAAGCACTACCACTTTCCTCTTTACTCTAAATCCAGAGCAGACTTTGCCACTGCAGTGCTGCAGGGCCTCGTAGCCTCTCCTAATCCTATTTAGCTCAGCCACCCATCCTCAGCTTTGGGATTCAACCCAAGAGTAATGACTGCAACAGTGAAACACGATGAACATAGTACAGTTGTATACCTACCATAAATGTAGATGTTCGAGTGTATTCACTGTTGCAGTCCAGGTTACCCTCCCTCCGTCCCCCTTTCTTTTGCTGGGTTTTATCTGTACTTCTCTATTCTATGCAACCTATGTGGTATATTTGCTTGTAGATGAAGGAAATGTTTCTTTACTGCATGTATGTTTATTTGCATAATATATTTAGCCTACCCTTTTGGGGGCACCTGACATCTGGGGCAAGAAAAACTGAAGAAAATGGCGTCGGCTGCATCTTTTATACCCATGGCACACTGACGTCAGGGAAGAGGTGACAGCAACTGACACCGGACCAGGACTTTGGAATTCAGGCCGACTGCGGGTAGACTGCCAGCAGGATAACCCAAGAGTAATGACTACAACAGTGAATACACTCGAACATCTACATTTATGGTAGGTACACAACTGTACTTTTTTGTGCTATTTCTGCTCTCTGCATACTAAGTAGAAGTTCAGCACAAGAACAGAAATGGAAAGAGTGTAAAGCACAATGTCAAACTGTGGTAGAAGTGACAGGTATTCCAGAGTCTTTAGTTTTAGTTGGTTTTATGTGTTCTTTTTGAGTAGAGGTCACTTAGACTTGAGGTGGAAACCAAATGCATTGTTTGACTGACAACAAAAGCGCCCTAAAATGCTTGTTTGACTGACAACAAAAGCATCCTGAAATGCTGGCTTTGCTAATGTATGTAAGGGTTGCATTCAGCTCCGAGAAAGCTGCTCATAGTAAAAATATTAAGGGTATTTTAATAAGGTACTTGAGTACAAAACTGACTGAAAAGTGCTTTTCTAATTCCAAGGACTGCACTGCATTGCTATCCTCATTTAAATAGCCCATGGACTGTAAAATATTACTTCTTGTCTAATAATGAAGTGATGAACAGTATATTTGCATTAATTTCACATTGAATTGTGAGCAGAGGTCAGGTAGTTCCCCTTTAGAAACCAGGTATAATAGATTGTGACAATGAAAGCCTCTGAAATGCTGACTGTTAGCTTTATGTAGGTGACTATATGTAATTTCCCCTAAATCTGTTTACATTGGAAAAACTGGAGAATTCTAGTATTGTAGTGGGTACAAAACGTATTTAAAAGTGACATTTAAGAATTTCACTGCGCCTCAGTCTTGAATTCCATGCCAGCGCAATGCAACGCCTTTTTCAGTAGATGGGTTCTAGACTTCCCCATATATACACCAAGCAAAATGTTGCCTTTGTGGTGAAATTTTTTTTTTGTTCTTGTGTAGTAGTGCATATACATTATGGACATTAGTTTTACACAGTATTGCTGTCAGTTGCCAGGTCAGGGGTGGCTCGTGCTATCAGACTGTAAGACTGTGGCCCCCCAGCTATAAAATTAAAGTAAAACAAATATTAAAAATAAAATAATTAGCTGCGAAGTCCTGGAACTTGAACTGCATGCTTGTCTAGTTCCTGGTTCTGAATTATGAAGAGAAGGCATCAGTGTACAGATGCCCAGAAGTCTGTGTGGTTTGTAACCACATAGACTGGAAGGAGATCGGAGGCCACATCTGCAGTCACGTACGAAGTGGATAGCTACTAAGATGCACTCGCTGCAAAGAAAAGGAATTTTTTATTAATTACGAGTGTGGAATGTGGAGAGTGTGTGAGAAATGCCCCAGTTAAATATA
Source organism: Protopterus annectens (assembly GCF_019279795.1). Taxonomy (NCBI): domain Eukaryota; kingdom Metazoa; phylum Chordata; order Ceratodontiformes; family Protopteridae; genus Protopterus; species Protopterus annectens. Next base: position 608,599,633 of record NC_056748.1, read on the forward strand.
CCTGGTGGATAGAGTTATTCAGGCTCAAACCCTGTACCTTGGGCACAGGTGGCAAGAGCCTGAATTCCCTACCCACCACCACTTGTGAAAGCTGTCCATATTTTTGTTCTGTTCCTCATAAAATCTGTGGTTTTCAGGATTTTTGTAATCCGTGAAGGATTGAATTCACTAAATAATGACAGGTATTTGAATTTCAGACTTCATATTCTTTGGAAAATAACAGTAAGACAAAACCTTTTATTCTAGCAATTTTCTAAGTTTATAAGATCAATATTTGAAATTTGTCCCTATTTTTGGGGCTGTATTCCCTCATTATTGGCTTTGTCCAGGTTTGTGCTAAGAAGTTGAGAGCTACGGTGAGAACTGAATTCACTGAACATGTTTTTGGGCTATATTCCCCTATTATTGGCTTTATCCAGGTGTTTTGTGCTAAGAGGTTGAGAGCTATGGTGAGAACTGAATTCACTAAATGAGTTAAGTTTGAGTCTTTCAAGAAACAGCTGACTTGGCATAGTCATATGTTGCTCTGACTGTAGTTCACAGGATCATGGGTTCAAGACTTGGGAGTGAAATGCATAGTGGTAACACAACATTTTATTCTAGCTTCAAGATTATGCAATGTTTAAATGTGTCCCTGTTTTTTGGGCTCCCCCCCCCAATAAAGTTTGCATTTTTCCAGATTTCTTGTGCTGCAAAGTTGAGATGCAGTTGAGTGTTGTGTGGATTTTACAAGGAGCTGAGAGCTTCAGGGGTAGAGAGGTTTAGTGCTGCTTATGCTGAGTCTGCTTGCATTGTTATTATAACAGGTTGAATACTTGCTTTTGATGCAGAAGGCTGTGGGTTCTACTCCCACAGTGTGTAGACACATTGCTGATACTGTACTGTGTTGTACTTTTAAAGGGTGTGGATGCTGAAGTCCTTAGAATGTCCTCTGGTGGAGTCCTCTGGTGGAGATACCTAGTAACTATGAACCTGTTATCAGTGTGCCATCCATTCCCTATTGCAATATTAGTAGCTGATCTTTTTTTTATTGTAACATTAGGCAATTTATTACTCAGTGGCAACAGGCACTTTATTTGTAGGTGAAACAATGAAATATAAAGTTATTTGCTAGCCACAACCTCTTCATTGGTTACAGATCTCATTAATGTGGAATTATTTAGATGACTTTTACTTCTGAGATTTGTGCATATTTACTGATACTGGTGGATTGTAGAAATTTGAGTAGACTTTTATCATGAAAATGTTCAGAAGTGGGCAGTTTTGTTATTATTGGTGCATGCATTTTGTTTCATTGTTTACTGGAAAAATGTTCAAAACAATAAATTTAAAACACCCTCTAACAACTGTACTCGATTATACAAGGAATATAATTTAATATAATCAAGAAGCTGTTTATTGATTATCTGATCAGCTCCGGTACGCTACCTCCCAGTTCTTGGTTGGATTAGGAAATGGCTAAATCAACTGTCTACAAGCACAAACATTTTTTGGTACTGAATATTTTCACTGATTGAGTCTGAATGCTACTGAACGTTATGAAGCCAGATTGAAGTAATCACTTCTTTTAGATCTTCGTTTTTTTTTTTTTTTTTTTTTGAGGGGGGGTACTTATTGTCCATACCTAGGGAGCCAAGTCTATTGTGTAGGATTTCTGCCACACAATTCTCCCGGCTGAACTATACCTCTCAACTCTCCAGATTTTCACAGACTTAAGATATTTGCTTCTTTATTTTGGTTTGTTCCTCATAAAATGTGTGTTTTTTGGCAAATCATTTTGGAGTGAAGTCACTAAATAATGATAGACCTCGAGTTTCAAACTTCATACCCTTCAAAAAAATGCATGCTAAAGCAAGGCCTGTTCTATCAACTGTCTAAGTTTATATAAAAGCAATTTGTAGGACTGTCTTTGTTCCCCTAATATATTTGGCCTTGTCCAGATTTCCTGTGTTAAGAGGTTGAGAGGTATGCCCAAATAAATTGCTTTATAGAAGTAGGTATATCCAAACCTCTCAACTGTCCCAGATTTTGGCTCAAAAAGTTTGTTCCCCCTAATAATCCCTCTACAAAATGGTGATTTTGGAAGAAATGTGGGGGGTTTACAATCAATAAATAATTGTAATTATCAGAGTTGCACATTAGTTTTATTTCAGAAATGCGTGTAGATTCTCCTATTTTGTCAGCTGCTGAACTTAACAGTACTAATATTAAAATAGTGTACTTCTTTGACAGGTTCCCAGCTCTATTGTGTGGCTATTTTATATTTTTGCATCACATTTTGGCCCGTTTTTCATAAAATGTTGGTTTTCTGGCAAATTAGTGGCAAATCATTTGAGTGAAATTAGAAAATAACGACCGACACTTGAGTTTTAGATTTCATACCCTTCAGCAAATTTATACTAATGCAAGAGCTGCTATTCTATTGTCTTTCAAAGTTTATAAGAGCAGCATTTAAAAATTGCCCTTATTTTTGGGCCTTTGTCCCAGTTATGTTTATGGCTTTTTCCAGATTTCTTGCTCTGAGGTTGAGAGGTATGACAAATATGTCAGGCCATCACCAACAGCCAGAGACATTTCAAATTGTGACATACTTGTTGTACCCTATCCCGTTCCCCCATGTTGTGACTCTGGATGTGTCTAAGCAAGGCAAGGAGCAGTTATGCAGTGTTAAGTGTACAGGGTATCCCCCCATCCAAGGTAGACGCAAGTACTACAGTGGCTTTTCATCTGTCCTTGAATGTTCTGGTTTTCTGTCATATTTTTATACTGTTGATTTATTCTTCCTCTTATTCAGAAAATGAATGTTGTTGTAGTGCCTGTTGCTCTGTGTTTAAGTAGCAATGCTTAAATGAGCATCAGGTAAGCTTATCTGAGATTGTAATATGCAAGTAAGCTTTAATCATACTGTTAAAGAATTATCAACATCGAAAGTCTTTTTGTTGTTGCCATGCAGAGAATATTTACATAACTAGATAAGGTATAAGCCTTAGGTATTGAAATGCATATAATAGTATTTGTTATAAAGGACAGGATTACAGTTTTTTTCAGAAGCTCATTACATTTGTTGGAGACTTGCGGTCATCTTTGCAGGCTTTACCCATAAATTAACAGAATGCCAGTCTATCATGTGTGGTCCATAACCTGTGCAGTAATCCTTTAAGCAATTTATCTTGAGCTTGTTTCTTGTTTGCTGTTCATTTTTGCTTTTATCATGTTTTCCCAATGAAACAAGAAGATAATTGTTGTCAGGCAGCAGATCTTTTTTGGATAAGAAACATTTTTACAAGTGGGGGTATCACAGAGATTGCTACTTTCAGCATGTTACTTGGTACTTTTATAAAGCTGAATATAAATTATAATTAGGACTGGAGAAGAGGTTTGAGTTGTGTGCTGCTTGTTTTTTATACTTGATTTTAACTGGCATTCCAGTAATGTTTTTAAGAAGTAATTTATTTTTTCATGCCTCACAACCATTTTGTTTGCATCTAGATGTTAAGTAAGCTGTCATGTAACCATTTTATTTTGATTGGACTCATAATGACGGTCTGCCACCCAGGGCAGCGCATTTAATTAAAGTCCCAGTTTGTGTGGTTTTGAACATACCTCCGCCCCTTTCTTGCTGACCACACATCTTCCAATTGGCCCCACCCATTCAGCTGTCTCTTGCAGCCCCTCTTTGATGTGAAGTCACCAGCCGCCCCAGGTGAATACTGATTGCGACAAAAAAGCCCTGTGTGATGTTGTATTTACTAGCTGTGTATAAGAGGCCTTACCTCTGTTCCTGTAACGCAGTTTTCAGTGAAACATTCAGATTTGAAAATGCTCTTGTATCCCCAAGGATTTTACTACATCTGCTTCCTAATTTAAAAGGTACAGATTGCATTTGTAAATATATTGAAAGTAATGTTCACTTTTACAAAGAGTAAACAAAATGTTGCATTGGGTGTGGAATGTTTTGTGTGTGTGATTGTATATTTTTTGACTGGTCTAATGAGGACTTTGCGTACATATGTTACATTCAAGGCATTAGTTTCACCTGGCCTTGCAACCAGTGGTCACATAAATCCCAGACTGAAATTGTGTACGGTGCCTGCCTGCAGCAAGAAAAGCCTCTGGAATGCTGTATAGTTTAGCTTAAAATGGGTATATGACATTTCTCCTGCAGCAGTTTACAATGAACACTTTAGGGGCTTCTGATAAGATACTTGGATCCAACACAGAGGCATACCTGTCCTGCTTAATGTGCTCTATTTTAGACGGTATATCTCCTTAGACTGAAGTCATCATGTAAAATAGCCACATTGATTTTTGTATGATACTTCCCTTCCATCAGACCATCTCAGTAACCGTTAATAAATTATATTGTATCTGCTTTGTTTTCATATATCACCTGAACCTAGAAAAGTATAGTGACATTATCTATGGTTTTGAAGTCTCACTTGGAGAAGAATGGACAATGTAATGACCACAGTAATGTATTTCAGTTTGCTGTTAGGATGGATATGCAGTTCTCTGAAATGTCATATGATTTTTATCCAAAAGTCACCATGTGATTGCCAAATGCTGTCATGTATCACATGCCTCTTCACCCCACCTAAAAAAAATCACCTTTTGTTTATACTTCTGATGTATGATTCTGAAGAAAGTGTAAGACGTACTGGCTCAGTAATGGATCTCATCTCTTTGTTCCTAGATGTGTGTACTTCCCTTAAGTTAGCTAACCAAATCACATAACCATCCTGTTTTTTCCCAAATACCCTGTCTTCCCCAGAAGATAACCACTTTTTATGTACCCTTCCAATGTTAGGTAGTCATTAAAGAAGAACAAATTATCACAGTTGTGTTTTAATTTGTAGTTGTCAGGCAGTACCGAACCTCACCAGGATACAGCAACGGCTACTTTTGATCATCGTAAACTGCCCTTTGCTTTCATCTACAGACTGCCACTTCTGGCAGTCAGCTGCTGTGTGTGATCACCAAAAATGGTACGAATGTCAACAGTAAAGTTTTCCAACTTGTTGCTATGGGGAACCTCACCCACATGCTGATCACAATAAAAATAAAGTAGACAAACAGTAGTGATTGTGCTGTGGGTAGTGATCACTAATTCCCAGCCAGTATTGGAAGTAAAGACATACATGCAAGAGATGTTCATCCTAAAGATTCCAGTGTCTGTTTCACCCAGATGTCTTTCATCCAAATGATTAGAGGTTGCTGGGAAAGCATCGAGTTCCTAAGAGGAACTAATCTTGTATGCTTAGAGGGCATTGTAATAATGTCAGCTGATGACATCTTCACATGTTTCTTCCAGTGTAGTGTTGTGACCTGCATGTTGAGTAACATTGTCAGTTCATCAGCTGTCCTGCTTTCAGAATCCGGAGGAGTTTTCCTCAGGGAATTTTTCTTTAAGTAGAGATCAAGTTAGACAATATCTGATTTTGAGTCTTATATTGAAATGTTTGCTGAAGTAAATAATTGCTTAGCTTGTGGGATGCAGACTCTTCACAATGATCTTTGTAATCTGTGCATGCTTTGCTTTGCCCAGGACACGATGTGGACTGTTGTGCCAGTTTCAACTGAAGACAGTCCGCAAGAGATTATTTATTCAGTAGCTTGAATCATGTGCTTAGATAGGTACAAGCCAAAGGGAGGATTTTATGGAGTTGTGGATATCATAAGGGAGAGAAAGGCATACTAATATCTCTGTACCTGGATGCTATATCCTTGGTATTCAGCTGGGCTAGGTAAAAGGATGCCTTAATGACCATGGATACATGGTGTTCAGAGAATAGCTCATTATCAACAAATGTGCCTTGGTCTCTGAAAACTGTTTGATTTTCAGGTGGTGCCTTTAATGTGGTAGAAGCATGGGTGTTCTTGTTTACCAAAGCTAGTACTATACTTTGTCATTATCTTGATACCATGGATGTTCATCGTGCATACAGCTGCAGTCATAACAGATGGGTTCTCCTGCCGTCAGGTGGGTCCTCGGTCGGCCGAATTCCAAAGTCTAGGTCCGGCGTTGGTTGTTGTTGCTTTCTTTCCTGACGTCAGTGCGACAGGGGTATATAAGACACAGCCGACGCCATTTTCTCCAGTCTTTTTTGCCGCGCGGTGCCCGAAGCAGAAGCAGTTCGCAAGTGCCGGTCGGCCAGCTCCTGAAATTACGAAAATTTGGAAACCGAAGTCTTCTTTAAAGCTAAGTACCCCGTTGGGGAAACTTTTCTTGCCTCAGACCGATGTCAGACAAAGTTAACAATTGTATTTCTTGTGGGAAGCAAATACCGCATAAGAATTTCCATTCCCTCTGTATACCTTGTTTAGGCCCAGACCACGACGTCTCTGGCTGTCGCTTTTGTGCTACTTTCAATAAACGCACTATTAAGCGTCGAGCGGAGTTCGCCCAGCACTTTTTTGGTAAAGCTTTTAATTATAAAATGTCGTCAGAGACTCCGACTACTGTTTTGTCCAAAAAACGCAAGGACAAAGACCGACACGCGAGGTCTGCGGTCTCCACCGACACAACGCCACGTGCTCCGGTGCTCAGCAAGGCGCCTACGCAGCCCCTGACTACAGACGACACTTCTCTGGCGGTGTCTTCTGTAACCGAGACCGCAGGTTCCTCGGCCCATACCCTGACTACAGCTACCAAAGCCACTGTGAGTGTTGAGCCTCTTAATGTGGACAGGTCCACTTCCACCCATGGTGTATTCAGACCTTCTTCTTCCTTTTCCATAAAGGCCTTTACTAAGTCTAAATCAGCCATGCATTTCAAGAGGCCTGTTGCACAGGGCCCATCTCCAGGCCCCATGCCTAAAAAGCAGATGCTCAAAATGGCTGAGGATTTAATTACTCTTATCAGGGGTTCCCAACCCCCGCCAGACAACAGACCCAGAGTGGAGGAAGATTCTCCCTCTTCTGACCAGGGCTCCATTATTTCAGAACATTCTGATGAAGAGGAACATTCGTACTCCCCTTTTGAAGATTCTGATGCAGAGCAGTCCATCCCTTCTGTATCCCCCCCAGAGGACTTTTCTTTCGGGGAAACCTTGCATACCTTGAGGGAACACTTCCATTGGGAAGGTCAAGATTTTTCAGATTCCAAGAAAAGGCTTAGGGAATTTCTTTTGCTACCTCAGCACAGACCTCTGGCAATACCTCCTGTCTTGGACATTCTTGATGATGTTTACTCTGAGGCTTGCCTTAATCCGGATTCACTGCCTCCTGCCCCAGTCAAGCCTGATAGGTACTACAGAGTTCCTAACTCACACCAGTTTCTTTACAAAAGCCATAATGCTGACCCAGAAACCATTTCTCAAGGCCCCAAGGGAATGAAGGCCTCTACTGCTAAGAATCCATTACCTTCCGAGAGAGAGTCTAGATCCTTAGAAAGGTGGGGAAAAAAGGTATATACCTCGGGCACCCTAGCCATGAGGGCCTTAAATTGTCAGTTCCATATGCTTAAATATCAGCAGTTTCTGTTATCACAATTAAAGAATAAAATGTCACAACCTGAACAACCAGATTTGAAGGAGTTGCAGGATATGATTCATAGTGCAGAACAAGTGGGTAAACACACCTTACAATGTGGCTGTGATGCTCTAGAGGCCTCAAGTAGAGCTGCTGTTACAGGATCAGTCATTCGTAGACATGCCTGGCTTAGGGAACAAACCTTGCCTGATCATGTTAAGGCTAAACTACTAGATGCTCCTTTACAAAAGGATGTATTATTTGGTACTAATGCTGAGGAGATACTACTGAAAATGGAAGAAAAAGCTAAATCTATGCAAACTGTCAAAGCTTTTCTACAGGTACAACCACCACGTTTTAGCAGAAATTGGCCTTCAAAAAACTGGTTCTTTCCAGCCACGGACAAACCCCAAAGAGGTAGATACAGGCGCACAAGGGGCAGAGGACAATCTCAAGGATCATATAGAGGCAGACAGTGGCAATCTCCAGCACCAAGAGGTGGCGGAGACAGTGCACAAAAATACAGGAAACAAACCCAATGACTTTCCCCTTTGCATGCCAAGCAAGGCTCAGGTGGCAGCACCCTTGGGAGGAAAGCGGGCATTATTTTCAAAAAATTGGCATATTGTCACAAAAGACAAATGGATCCTGGACATTATAAACAGAGGCTACAGATTTCATTTTCACGCTCTTCCAAAAATGAGAGGCATGCCGAACCTGCCACACAATCAAAGGGCAGAGGCTCAAATACAAATTTCAAAGCTCTTGGACATGAAAGCTATTCAAGAGGTACCTACTCACGAACAAGGTCAAGGTTTTTATTCCAGACTATTCCTGGTACCAAGGAAGGAACCGACTGGAGACCCATTTTGGACTTATCCATCCTAAACACATTCCTACTGTACCAAAATTCAAGATGCTCACCTTACAGCAGCTTCTTCCCATGCTGGGCAAGGAGTCTTGGCTGGTAACATTGGACCTCAAGGAGGCATACCTGCATGTCCCAATCAGACAAAGCTGCAGAAGATACCTCAGATTTCTTGCAGGTTCAATCCACTATCAATTCTCTGCATTGCCCTTTGGCTTATCTACTGCGCCCAGAGTATTCACGAAATGCCTGGCATCAGTAATTGCCTACTGCAGACTTCAAGGGATACAAATTTACCCTTATTTGGACGATTGCCTGATCCAAGCAGACAGCAAACACATACTTCTGGAACATCTGGCTTATGTAACACGGTTATTGCATTCTCTGGGATACACAGTCAACAAAGAGAAATCCAGGCTAACACCATCTCAGAAAATAATTTTCCTGGGTGCCAACCTGGACACAAACACCCAGATGGCCTATCTTACGCCAGAAAAACAGGGGCAACTAACTCAGTACTTCAAGATGCTAGCAATTTGTACCAGGCTAACTGCAAGGAAAATCCTGCAGGATCTGGGCTTCATGGCATCTTGCATTCTTCTAATCCCATGTGCAAAGTTGCATATGAGGAAACTTCAATGGTACCTAAAAAACCTATGGTCTCAACACAGCCACAGTTTGGAAACAATATTACCACTAATTCCATGCTTGCAAAAGGAATTTCTATAGTGGGCCCAAGCATGCCAAACAAACACAGGTCTACCATTCTGCAAGCCTCAAGCAAATCAAGTCATCACAACAGACGCCTCAGACTACGCCTGGGGGGCACACATGACAGACAGGTGCATTCAGGGCAAATGGTCCCAAAAGGAAAAGCACCTTCACATCAATCAAAAGGAAATGCTAGCAGTGATAAATGCAATTACAGCTTTCAAGGACCTCCTGCATCCAGGGCAATTATTGATAAGAACAGACAACACCACAGTAATGTGGTACATAAACAAACAAGGAGGAACACATTCATACCCCCTGTGCAGGCTGGCCATGTCACTTTGGAATATGGCTCTGGAATGGCAAATCGAGCTTCAAGCACGGTACCTGCCAGGTTTGGAAAACACGCTGGCAGACAATCTAAGCAGAAATATGACAGACCCGCACGAATGGAAGTTGCATCCTCAAGTGTTTACAAAGATAATCCAAGCATGTGGAAGGCCAGACATAGATCTCTTTGCCTCCCACAAGAATCATCAGTTGGCAAAGTTCTGCTCAAGGACATTTCATCCAAAGGCCTGGAGAGTGGACGCCCTTTCTTTCAGTTGGGCAGCAAGAACAGTTTACGCCTTCCCTCCTTTGCCTTTACTGCCCAAGGTGCTCTTGAAAGCAAGAGCAGACAGACCAAAGATGATACTGATTGCTCCAGACTGGCCAAGACAACACTGGTACCCACTCCTGAGGAGCCTAACACATTCTCCTCCCTGGACCCTACCTCTAATGCCTCTTCTCCTGACTTAGCACAGCTACAAAACTCTTCACAGTCAGCTGAAAACACTCAATCTGGCTGCATGGAAAATTCCTTAACACCACAACAGACCCTACTCCCCAAGGAGGTGCAGGATGTCATTTTGGAGGCCAGAAGGCCATCTACTAGAAAAGCTTACTCCGCAAAATGGAAACGGTTTTGCGCTTGGAATGAGAAAAAGGGCCAGGATCCATGAAAACTGAATTTGCCTCAGATATTACAGTATCTAGCTGAGCTGTTGAACAGTGGACTTTCATTTTCCTCCATCAAAATCCATGCCTCAGCCATTTCTGCAGAATACAACACTGATCCACCCTTATTCTCTCACCCACTCTTAAGGCAGTTCCTCGGAGGGGCTAAGAATATAAGACCCCCAAGGAAACAACCAATACCAGCCTGGGATCTTAATTACATTCTAGAAAAATTAACATTGCCTCCCTTTGAACCAGCTGCCTCAACAGATTTGCAATATTTGTCCTGGAAAACAGCTTTCCTTCTGGCTATTACCTCAGCTCGTAGGGTCTCGGAACTACAAGCCCTCATGGCTGTGCAGCCCTTTCTCATCTTCCATCAGGACAGGGTTTCCTTACGAACCAACCCGTCATTTATGCCTAAGGTAGTATCCAGGGTAGCTTTAAATCGGGCCATACACTTACCTACCTTTTACCCCAATCCTCAAAACAAAGGGGAAAGGCTGCTACATTCCTTAGACATCCATAGACAGCTACGTTACTATTTGGACAGAACAAAACCTTTCAGGAAATCAGAACAACTCTTTGTGTCCTATGCTGTAGGAGCTCAAGGGAAGCCAATTTTCATACAGACAATTTCAAAATGGATAGGCCACTGCATACGGTTTTGTTACTCCTTTCATGGCAAATCTGTACCTGCAGGCATCAGATCCCACTCCACAAGGGGCCACAGCTACCTCTGCAGCCTTCCTCAGAGGAGTCCCTACCAAAGCTATTTTGGAGGCAGCCACTTGGAGTTCTGTGCATACCTTCACTAAACACTACCACCTACCTTTATACTCCAAAACTAGAGCAGGCTTTGCCACTGCTGTGTTGCAGGGCATTCTGGCTCCTTCCAGTTCCACCTAGTGCCTACCACCCTGTGCGTAGCTTTGGGATTCTACCCATCTGTTATGACTGCAGCTGTATGCACGATGAACATAGTACAGTTTTGTACCTACCATAAATGTAGATGTTCGAGTGCTAATACAGCTGCAGTCCAGGTTTCCCTCCCTCCTTCCCCTCTGGGTACAGACCTAGTGGCTAACTCCTCATCTTACAACCTGATTGGGTTATCCTTCTATGGTGTATTTGCTTGCAACTACTGATTTTTGATTATATTGCATTACATGATTATATATTATATATATATATATATATATATATATATATATATATATATATATATATATATATATATATATATATATATATATATATATATATATATATTGCCTTCCTTCTGGGGGCACCTGACATCTGGGGCAAGAAAGACTAAAGAAAATGGTGTCGGCTGTGTCTTATATACCCCTGTCGCACTGACGTCAGGAAAGAAAGCGACAACAACCGACGCCGGACCTAGACTTTGGAATTCGGCTGACCGAGGACCCGCCTGACGGCAGGAGAACCCATCTTTTATGACTGCAGCTGTATTAGCACTCGAACATCTACATTTATGGTAGGTACAAAACTGTACTTTGTGGCAATTTGTTTGCAGGTATTAATCTTGCTTATAAGATCTGGAAGTCAATAGAGGACACAGGAGGAGTTTGTGATGGTCATACCTGCTCCTTGTATGCTAAGCACAGCAACAGACTGCTCCACACACTGTAGTCTCCTTTAACTGGCATACAGGAAGCACCTATATCTGTATACTCATCTGCAATCTTCTGCTGTGGTACTGTCCGTGATCATGACAGTTCTGTGTTTCTATATGCCCTCATTTTCCATTGCCTACTCACCTCTATGAAACAGGTTATTAGAAATATCTAAACTAGCACTTGCTCTAATAAAACTTGGTAGTATTTTCCATGCATCAGCTTTTCTGTCAGAGAATCAATCGGTACACATCTCATTCCGATAACAGTCTTCTGTATGGGTTGTCTGATTCTCTACTACTTTGATAACCCCTGACCTAAGTGTAGTTGTCTTTAATAAATGCCTTTTACGTGCATAAGGTCTCCTTTTAAATATCTGTATTATAGTACACTATATAAGTTCAGATATTTTAGTCCTTGGTATATTTTGGCTGTATTCTTTGCAGTTAGTTATGCTTGTTTTCTTACAAGGTTTCCATACTGTTATTACATACTCATGTTTGAGTCTAATGTAACTAACAAACAGTGTCATTATTTTTGATTTCCTAGGCTTTATATATCTTTTTATACAACACATAGTTCTGTAACTGTCATTAACCAATTGATGATTAGAAAAAAATCAAAACTGGGTCTACCCGTATAAGCAAATCCTTAAATGAATGTACATTTACAATCACTCTATTAAATATTCATCTTTCAGATCAGCTCTGAGCCCTTTCCTATTTGCAGTGGTGATGGACAGGTTGACAGATGAGATCAGACAGGAGTCCCTGTGCACTATGATGTTTGCAGATGACATTGTGATCTGTAGTGAGAGTAGGGAACAGGTGGTGCACTATGATGTTTGCAGATGACATTGTGATCTGTAGTGAGAGTAGGGAACAGGTGGAGGAGACCCTGGAGAGGTGGAGATATGCTCTAGAGAGAAGAGGAATGAAGGTCAGCAGGACTAAGACAGAATATATCTGTGTGAATGAGAGGGAGGATAGAGGAATGGTGAGGATGCAGGGAGTAGAGGTGGCGAAGATGGATGAGTTTAAATACTTGGGATCAACAGTTCAGAGTAATGGTGAGTGTGGAAGAGAAGTGAAGTAGGGAGTACAGGCAGGATGGAGTGGGTGGAGAAGAGTGTCAGAAGTGATTTGTGACAGACTAGTACCAATGAGAGTGAAAGGGAAGGTCTACAAGAGGGTAGTGAGACCATCTATGTTATATGGGTTGGAAACAGTGGCATTGACAAAAAGGCAGGAGTCTGAGCTTGACGTGGCAGAGTTGAAGATGTTAAGATTTGCACTGGGTGTGACGAGGATGGACAGGAATAGGAATAAGTATATTAGAGGGTCAGCCCTGGTTGGAAGATTTGGAGACCAAGCCAGAGAGGCAAGATTATGTAGGTTTGGATATGTGTTGGGGAGGGATGCAGAGTATATTGGGGAAAAGATGCTATGGATGAAGCTGCCAGGTAACAGGAAAAGAGGAAGGCCTAAGATAAGGTTTATGGATGTGGTGAGAGAGGACATGCAGGTGGTTGGTGTGACAGAGCAAGTTGCAGAGGACAGGAAGAAATGGAAACAGTTGATCTGCTGTGGCGACCCCTGATGGGAGCAGCCGAAAGAAGAAGAAGAAGTTTGTCTGCCAAATATCATTTGCTGAATTTTTGTATTTATCAACATATTCTCCTGTACCCAAATGGTCACTTTATTCAAGTACCTTTGCAGACGCCCTGTAATTGGTTTACCCATTTTCAAGTCATCTGCATACTATCTGTAGAACGCCTCAAATGAAATTGATAGATCTGAAAGATACAGTCTAACCAAGTATAAGTCCAGGACAGAGCCCTGTGGGACACCCTGACTGCAACCTTAAGTTTCACCTGCCCAGTTGCTATGATACTTGCTATGACCACTTTGTAAGCCATGCAGCTATCCATTTTATCACGAGTACATCAATACCTAGTTATAATTTATTGATCAGTGTTTTCATGTATGACCCTATCAACTGCTGAAACTCAGTCTGTATTAATTGCATCACAGCATAATTTTTTCATTTATATCTTTTGCTATTTTGTTATAGAACATCATGTTACAGGTGGTGATAGATCCGTTTTCAATATAGGCATGCCGATGTACCGTTTCAAGTCCAGTCTTTCTAGTGTAACCTTTTCCATTTTTTCCACAAGAAAGTAAACCCTGGGTATGTCCTACTTCTGTTTCCCTTAAAGATAGGTCTAACGAGTACACGTCTCCAATCTTGACAAATTTTCCCATATTTATATGACTAATGAATAGCAGATATAATGGGTACTGTAAGTTCATGCTGAAGTGTTCTCCGGTCATTATAACCAGTTCTTTCTCCTCCTCCTTGTGCTTTGTTTGGGTCCAGGTTGCATAGTTTTTTTCTCAGTATAATATAATTTAATTTCAGTATTTCAGGTTACCTGCATGTTACTTGGACAATTTATTACCCCTTTGTGGAGCCAAACTGCTCTGCATAAGATTTTGTAAATGTATCTACAATCTGTTGTGTCTGAGAATACATTTTAGAATCCATACACACTTTATCAATTTGTATGTCTTTTCTCCTACCACATCTTGTGTATCTATCAAATGTTTTCCTATTATGCTCATTATCTTTATGTAAATTTCATCACATTTTTCTTGATCATGTCTTGCTCTGTGTTTGTTTGTCCAGTTTATTTATTTCAGTGTTCAGAGTCGTAGTCCAAACTCTTTTCCATTTCTTATATTTTTGCCTCTCATCTTAATCAAGTATTTTGTTCTTATGGAAATATATCCTCATGATGTGTGTCTAGATCCTGATTTTAAGCATTTTTTTTTTTTTTGCATTCAATTTCTCTTTCAAAACTTGCCACATTCCTTCTGCAGTTTTTCCATGGACCTCGTCAATTTAGATAGTTTTACACTGTGACTGTTTTGCTTCCATATAATTTATTAACCTCTTCTGCATTTGGCTTAGATTTCAGTTTGGCAGAGTTAACTAGCAACAATTTAACCTTTATAAACCAATGATTAATGCACATCAACAATGGTAAAAATTGACATGAAATAACAAACTTTTTTTAGGAACACAAACAATGTTTAGTATGTTCCATTCCCTGGTAGGCTTTTTTACAGTCTGAAGTAAGTGTTTCTGAACATATGTTGTCAGTAATTTCCTTACTAATGTTGTTAAATCAATATTTGTTTGTTTCTGGTAAATTTATGTCACAGGCCACTATTATTATTCTTATCTGCTGTGTTTCATGCAAGAAGTGTATGAATTCCTCTAGGTCATCTGCACTTGACTTTGGTCCTCTGTACACTCCCAACAATTGTCGTATGTTTCATGGTTATTTTTAGTACATGTACACAATCTGTAGTATTAGTGTTATCACTGAACATGTAATTGTCACAGATTTAATAACAATATTTAATCTCTATCATAACACCTCCACCTGAATTTTTTGGTAGAATATTTGTTAGAGTAAAAACATGTATACCTTGACAGAATGTGTTTCGAGGCATTGTTCTTTAACCATGTTTCAGCATTAGCCTTGTGAGAACACAGCGAATTTTCCAGTAAAAAATATTATTAATGCTGCTAGCATTAACATCCGTCAAAGATGCATCAGATGTCACAAATCTGTGAACTGTTAAATTTTTGTTTGGCAAAAGTCCTGTCTTGTGTTTGTCAAATTTGCAAACTGTCTGCTGCAAAAACTAGCTTCCTTGATCTTGACAAGTGTACACCATCCTGTCTAAATATGCTTGCCCCAATTTAGACTTGTATGCTCTACATATTTCCGTTATTTTTAAATGGGACATTTTTCAAGTAGATATTTATCCAAAATATATTTTCACTTACGGTGACCTGACTCACCTTTTTATATTTGATTTGTTAAAAACATGTTGTAGCACCTGTACAAAACTGACAAAGAGGGCTGCAAGTTCAATACTAGCAGAGTTCCCTTGTGGATGAGATCATCTGTACTAACATGAATAAAAACAGATGATACTTCCTTACATTAAGGCATTTGAAGGCCTTTCTCAGATGTCTATATTTTGCTCTGGCAAGCATAATACTGTTAGATGTTTATTACCTTTTCTGCAATATAGTTATCGGTTCCAGTAGTAATTGAATCTCCAATTACAAGAATATCATTTCTGACCAGATTTGAAGAATCCTTTACTTCCAATTCAATAATGTCTGCTCTGTCAGTTGTTGCAAAGGAATGATTTTCATCACCATTAGTCACATTAATCCCACTGTTATTATTGCTTATCATATTTGCAAGCATACAAGTCTCATCCGTCTGGCTTTATATATCTGCAGCTTGAGGTATATTCCCCAATTTTCTCCTTTTTTTTTTCTTACAGTAATGTTCTTCAGTCCTTCCAAGTTCACTTTTGCTTTCTTCCTTTTCACCTGCCTTTGGCTCTTTTTTCTTATTTTCTGTTTTGGAAAAATGATGCCCTTTTTTGTAGACTGAAGGGTTTCTGATAAAACAATATTATCATTCTTGTAATCTGTGAATTACATAACAAAACATTGTCCTTTTTTGTATGTATTGTTTTTGCTTTATGGACATTAATCAGTTTATTTTTTTCCTTGTTGTGAATTTCTTCCCTTCTTTATTTTGTATTTTCTTATATATGCTTTGAATCCTCAGATTGCTGAATACTTGTATCCAGAATTCCAGAGTTGTGATCGGTAGTATCTTAATAGGTGTTGAGTGATTTTTACTAATAAGAGACCCTTCCTCTCCTAAATGTGTTATATTTATATTTTGCTCAATGTTATTTATTTCATCAGTCCAGTTGTTAATATATGTCGCAGCAGTTATGTAAGCTGTACCAGTTGAAAAATTGCAATTGTCAGCAGCAAGTTTAGATCCAATACTAATAAAGCAAATCATCTAACTTTTGACACAAAGAACACTGATCAATAGTAGTTTCAGGTGTCACCTTTAAATGTACATAGTATTTAGAACACTGTACAGGATACTTGTGCTTTAGCAAATCATTAACACCCTGCTCATTTAAGGAATTAATTTCCATCTGCAACAAAGAAATCTAAAATAAAAGGGTAATTAAACTCTGTTTACCACATAATTCAAATACATTTTTAAGTCAGAAAACAGTCTAAACTTATTATTTAACTACAATTAGGTTGTTGCTCTGACCTGCCATACAAGATGTTCTTCATCTCACATTGCTGCAGTCCTTACATATGGGTAGTCCGCTGTCCTCGGTCGGCCCGAATACCAAAGTATTAGGCTGACGTCGGTCAAGGCGCTTAAAACTGACATCAGGACGTCAGGGTACAAAAGCGCATGACCGACGTCATATCCTCAGTCTTTTTTGCCGCATGGTCCGATGCAGAAGCAGCGTTGCAAGTGCCGTTCAGCGTTCTGAAATTTTTCGAGTTCGGAGTTTCAGACCGAATCCAAGTTGGCTAAGTACCCCGTTGGGGATTATTTTGGTTTTTTCTTGCCTCAGTGTAGTACCGGATGTCAGAAAAAGTGAATAATTGTATTTCTTGTGGGAAACAGATACCGCATAGGGATTATCATTCTTTGTGCATTCCTTGTTTGGGGCCTGAGCACGGCGTGGTGGTGTCGCTTTGTGCTAGGTTCAATAAGCGCACTATTAGCGAAGGTTAGATTGTGCTAGGCTGGTCTTGTAAGCGGTGCAATTATAATATGCCGTCGGATTCTCCGGCGCCGCTTCAAGAAGCGCAAAGACAAAACAGTTAAACCCAGACAAGATGAGTCGTCCGTTCGGACGCCGGTTCTTTAGAGGCTTCAGTGGAACCGGTGGGTCGAAGGAGACTTCTTTAGAGTCTCAGGGGGAGACTTTAATTTTGCAGGATGTGGCCTCTCTTGAGGCAGGGCAGGCTGAAGGGGCTTCTCAGGTTACTGTACTCCCTCCCTTCCCAGGGTGGTTAGGCCCTCTCCTTCTGTTTCCAAGGCTTCTCCCAGGGGCAGGCCAGGTTTAGCTTCTGTTGGTGTCACTCCTAGTTCAGCAGGGTCTGTGCCTAAGAAGCACATGCTTAAAATGGCAGAAGATTTGATTACTCTGATTAGAGGTTCTTTGCCCCTCCTGATAAGAGGCCTAGGGTGGAGCCAGAGTTGGGAAGTTTTGAACTGGCTTCAGATGTATCAGATGCTAGTGATGAAGACTTACAGGAGTACGCTACTTATTCTGATTCTGATGCAGAAGATTCCACTCCTTCTGCTTCTCCTCCAGAGGATTTTTCTTTTCAGAGACACTTCACTCTATGAGGGAACATTTTAAGTGGGAAGGTCAAGACTTCTCTGATTCTCGGAAAAGGCTTAGGGAATTTTTGCTTTTACCTCAACATAGCCCCTTAGCTATACCACCAGTTCTGGATGTTGTGCACGATCTGTTTTCAGAGGCTTCTAATCCTGATTCTCTGCCTCCTGCCTGTTAAACCAGATAGGTATTACAGGGTGCCTGAGGCTCATAAATATCTTTATAAGAGTCCTAGGGCGGACCCAGAAACTATTAGTCAGGGACCCAAGTGTGTCAAGGCCTCTGTTGTAAAAAATCCGGTTCCTCTAGATAAAGAGGCCAGAGCTTTGGATAGATGGGGAAAGAAGGTCTATACTTCTTCTACCTTAGCAATGAGGGCTTTGAATTGCCAGTTTCATATGTTGAAATATCAAAACTTTCTTCTTTCTCAATTGAAATCTAAGGTGGATGCTCTGGCAGAAGGCATTGAGTGTAAAGAATTACAAGATTTGGTGCATGTCTCTGAGCAGGTTGGTAAGCATTCTTTACAATGTGGTTTTGATGCTGTGCAGGCCTCGTCTAGGGTGGCTGCCACTGGTTCAGTTCTTCGCAGGCACGCCTGGCTGAAGGATCAGAATTTTTCTGACCATGTTAAGACAAGGATTTTGGATGCTCCTTTGCAGTCTGAAGTGTTGTTTGGTCCACCTGTGGAATCAGTCTTGAAGAAAATGGAGGACAAGGCTAAGTCTATGCAGACTGTTAAGGATTTTTTTGCAAGTTCAGCCTCCAAAGTTTAGTAGAAATTGGCCTGCTAAGGGGTGGACGTATCCTTCTTATGATTCTCAGTCTAGGGGTAGATCTAGACGTGGTAGGGGCAGAGCTCAGAGTTCCTTCAGGCCTAGAACTGGGAGTTCACCTGCACAATCTTCGAGTGAGGGTAGGGGCCAGTCCTTTCGTAAACAGGCCCAATGACCTACTTTTGCAGCTGCCAGATCCCTCTTGCCTGGCAGCACCTTTGGGAGGAAGGTTGGCACTTTTCAAGGAAAATTGGATTTTAATTACCCAAGACAAATGGGTACTGGATATCATACACCGAGGTTACAAGTTTTATTTCCATACCTTGCCTCCTTTCAAAGGCATGCCAGACGTTCCTCCTCAGCAAAGACTAGAGGCTCACAACCAAATTTCTCTTCTACTTCAAATAGGAGCTATACAACCGGTTCCTCTGCCAGAAGTGGGCCTAGGATTTTATTCTCGCCTGTTTCTAGTACCAAAGAAAGGGGACACGTGGAGACCCATTTTGGACTTATCTATCCTCAACACATATCTGGACATTCCCAAGTTCAAAATGTTGACGTTACAGCAGCTTTTACCTCTGCTGGGCAAAAATCACTGGATGGTGACTTTGGATCTCAAGGAGGCTTACCTTCATGTTCCTATCAGGCCCAGTTGCAGGAAGTATCTGCGTTTTCGGGCTGGGACTTTTCATTATCAGTTCTCTGCATTGCCCTTTGGCTTATCTACTGCGCCCAGAGTGTTCACGAAGGTTCTGGCTCCAGTGGTAGCTTTCTTCAGGCTAAGAGGAATACAAATCTATCCTTATTTGGACGATTGCCTGATTCTGGCTCAAGGAAAGGACGAACTTCTTCATCATTTACAGTATGTGATGGCAGTGTTAAGATGCCTAGGGTATTCTGTGAACGAAATAAAGTCCAGTCTAGTACCCTCTCAGGGCATGTGCTTTCTGGGTGTGAGACTGAATACAGCATCCCAGATGGCCTTTTTGACCCCGGACAAACAAAAGAATCTTTCTCTTTATTTCCATCAATTGTCTCGTCAGTCCAGGCTGACTGCAAGGACAGTCCTTCAAGCCTTGGGGTTCATGGCATCTTGTATTTTGGTACTTCCCAATGCCAAACTGCATATGAGGAAGCTACAATGGTATCTCAAAAATGTATGGACGCAACACTGCCAAGATATGGACACTGTCATTCAGATAATACCTTGCATTCAAAAGGAATTTTTGTGGTGGGCTCAGGAATGTCACCTAAACAAGGGACTCTCTGTGACCCGACCAGAGGCGAGTCAGATTCTAACGACAGATGCCTCAGACAAAGCTTGGGGAGCTCATCTAAATGGAAAATGGGTACAAGACACGTGGCCTGCCAGACTTCAACATTTACATATCAACTTGAAGGAGATGTTAGCAGTCCAATTTGCATTGATAGCTTTCAAGGATTTACTTCTTCCAGGGCAGGTGTTGATTCAAACAGACAACACAACTGTCATGTGGTACATCAACAAGCAAGGGGGGACACATTCATATCCTCTATGCAGACAAGCAATGATTTTATGGGAGACTGCTCTCAGTTTGCAGCTAAATCTTCAGGCAAGGTTTCTGCCAGGAGCACAGAACTCCTTAGCAGATGTGTTGAGCAGACAAATTATGGATCCCCACGAGTGGAAATTGGATCCTCATGTATTTCAAAAATTGACAGTGTTATGGGGAACTCCAGACATAGATCTGTTAGCTTCTCCACTAAATTACCAGCTGCCAAAGTTTTGCACGAAAAGGTTTCATCCCACAGCTTGGAAAGTGGATGCTCTCTCATTCACTTGGAGCAATCTTCACGTGTATGCCTTTCCACCACTGCCTCTCCTCCCAAAGGTACTCCTGAAGGTCAGACAGGACAAGCCAACCATGATTTTAATAGCTCCGGATTGGCCTCGACAGCACTGGTACCCATTACTGAGAAGTCTGGTACGGGAGCCTCCATGGCCTTTGCCTTCGATTCCACACCTGCTGTCTCAGGAGAACAGTCATTTACTCAATGTCAAACTTCACTCTCTACATCTAACAGCCTGGCATATTCTGTTTTAAACCCTGGAGGGTCTCAGCTTCCACAACAAGTTTTGAATGTTATTTTGGAGGCCAGAAGGCCTAGTACAAGGAAAGTTTACGCAGATAAATGGAGGAGATTTTTAATTTGGAGTACTGCTAAGGACTTTGATGTTTCTAAACCTAACTTAAGTGTTGCTCTTCAATACCTTACTGAGTTATTGGACAAAGGTTTGTCTTTCTCCTCTATAAAGGTTCATGCTGCAGCAATTTCTGCTCACTATGACTGTGACCCACCATTATTTTCTCATCCTTTGTTTAAGCAATTCCTTAGAGGGGCAAAGAATATAAGACCCCCACGTAGAGCTCCTACTCCTGCTTGGGATCTCAATTTTGTGTTGGAGAAACTCACTCTACAACCTTTTGAGCCTGCAGCGACGGCCGAGTTGAAATATTTATCATGGAAGACTGCTTTTTTGTTGGCCATTACATCTGCAAGAAGGGTTTCTGAATTACAGGCCCTTATGGCGGTTGAGCCTTTCTTAATTTTCCACAAGGATAGGGTGTCTTTGCGTACTAACCCTTCCTTTATGCCTAAAGTGGTTTCTAGTGTGGCTTTAAACCAAACTATTCATTTGCCTACTTATGCAAACCCCCAAAATAAAGGGGAGAAGATTTTGCACACTTTGGATATACACAGACAGTTGCGATATTATTTGAACAGAACTAAAGGGTTCAGTCAGTCTCAGCAGTTGTTTGTTTCATTTGCTTTGTGTTCTCAGGGCAAACCTGTTTCAAAACAAACTATTTCTAAGTGGATTGGTTTTTGTATTGCTTTCTGTTATTCCCATCATGGTAAGGAGATTCCAACTGGGATTAGGCCTCATTCCACTAGGGCTACTGCCACTTCTACAGCTTTTTTAAGGGGGGTGGCTACTAAGGATATTTTGGAGGCAGCTACTTGGAGTTCAGTGCATACTTTCTCTAAGCATTACCACCTTCCACTTTACTCTAAATCTAGGGCTGGATTTGCCACTGCAATTTTACAGGGCATTTTGGCAGCTCCTAATGCTTTATAGTTTTGCCATCCTCCCTTACCTCTGCTTTGGGATTCTACCCATATGTAAGGACTGCAGCAATGTGAGATGAAGAACATAGTACAGTTTTGTACCTACCATAAATGTAGATGTTCGAAGATCCACATTGCTGCAGTCCAATTTACCCTCCCTCCTTCCCTCTGTAGTTAGAGGTGGTTGTGTGGTTTGGGTTGTAACTAGTGTAGATATGTTTAGTGCAGGGGTGGTTGGTTGTTTTTTGGCTTTGCCCTTTCTTTTTAGGGCCTTCTGACATCTGGGGCAAGAAAAGACTGAGGATATGACGTCGGTCATGCGCTTTTGTACCCTGACGTCCTGATGTCAGTTTTAAGCGCCTTGACCGACGTCAGCGTAATACTTTGGTATTCGGGCCGACCGAGGACAGCGGACTACCCATATGTAAGGACTGCAGCAATGTGGATCTTCGAACATCTACATTTATGGTAGGTACAAAACTGTACTTTATGTAAGTCACACACAAGCTGGATTTCCATTACGTTGCTCACAGTTGCATCTTGTTTTAACAATAAAGATCAATAAATCACAAACTAATATGGGATTATTTCAGATAAACTCTGGATTAACCTCTCTGCAGTTTGTGTGAATTTATAGCTGACTAGGCACCTTGGGATGGCTTGAGTTTCCCTAATTAAAACCTATCCTTGTCTAACAACAAACAGTGAAAATTAAAGCTAAAACAACAAAATAAAAATCAAGGTAAATCTTGTCTGCAAACTGTTAGTTTCTTCCTGCAAGCAGTGAAAAATAGTGGTAAAAATAAACTATAAATCTTCTCTTGCCAGGCAACTGCACAGTCAGTCACAGTCCAACAGAGGATTGTTTAAGATAAGCTCTAGATTGCTAGTTTCTTCCTTGTTGCATTAGTTACATTTCATTTCCTCTATTATTTTATATCTCATATTGCCTTTTATTTCTAATTTATCAAGCAAAATTCTTCACAGGAAATCCCTTGCGTCATAAACATTGCAAACATTTTCATTCTATTTGTGTAGTATTCTTTACTGCTCTTCCTTTGTTTCCATGGATATACCAAGTAATATTTTTCCATGACCATTTTGTTCAATTCCTTTCTATTTCCATGAATTTTATTATTTTTTTTAACTTCCACGACTATTTCTATTTTACTTTTTTATATTCTTTCTTTGCTTATAAGACGTTTTCTTCCCTCCTGCATTTTTGCATATTTCATAGATCATTATAACATTTTCCTATCATTTTTCTGTTGTATTTACAGTCCGTATCCCGGAAAACAGATACATAGATGCTAAATATGCTACAGCTTGTTTTAATTCATACTTCCTTCTTTATTATATCACGCCTCTTTTAACTGGGTTCAATCTTGACTTCCAAATAAAACCTAAAAATATCTCTAACATATCATGTGAATTTGTTCCATCTCGCCATTCATTCTTTACTGATGGGTTCAGAGCCGATCCCTCGGCTCCGAGTAGGCACCTACTCCAAAGCTCGAGGATTTCAAGTAGCTCAAGGCCAAGTCACTATCCCATGATGCACCCCGAGTTACCTCAGATCTAGTTTGCCGCTGCAACTGATTGGAGGGTGTTCGTGTTACACTGCTGCAGTCATTACACTTAGGTTATCCTGCCATCAGGCGGTCCCGCAGTCGGCTGGAGTTCCAAAGTTTTGGTCCGGCGTCGGTTGCTGTCGCTTCTTCCCTGACGTCAGTGCGCCAGGGGTATATAAGATGCATCCAACGCTATTTTCTTCAGTCTTTCTTGTTGCGTGGTGCCCGATGCAGAAGCAGTTCGCAAGTGCCGGTCGGCCGACTCCTGAGATTTTCAAAGACGAATTTCAGATCTGAAGTCTTCAATAAAGCTAAGTACCCCGTTGGGGAAACTCTTTTCTTGCCTCAGATCGATGTCAGAAAAAGTTAATAATTGTATTTCTTGTGGGAAGCAAATAAGGACTTCCACTCTTACTGTATTCCATGCCTAAGCCCTGATCATGACGTCACTAGTTGTCGGTTTTGTGCTAGATTTAACAAACGCACTATAAAAAGACGTTTTGATTTTGCTTTGCACTACGTTGGCCGAAGGTCCAATTATGCTATGCCGTCAGATCAACCGACGACCGCAATACCGAAAAAACACAAAGACAAGGATAAAGTCAGGCATTCGAGGTCCAAAACAGATGACACAACCTCTTCTAGGCCGTTCGCCGGTTCTCAGTGAGGCGCTTTCGCAGCCCCTGATACCCGCTACCTCAGAGCCACAGGCCGCCTCCGACTCCCACGTGGAGACAACTAGACCTCTGGAAACTCAAGGTATTGGGCCTACGGAAACTAATCCCTCAGATGGGTCCGGAGCCGCTGAGCAGGCATCAGCTTCTGAGGGTGTTTTCAGACCTTCACAACTTACCATTAAAACACCAGCCAAGACAAAAGTACCATTAAAGACAAACAAGTACAGCATTCTCCTGGACAGTCATCCACGCCTAAGAAACAGATGCTTAAAATGGCCGAAGACCTCATTACTCTAATCAGGGGTTCCCATCCCCCTCCTGAGAAAAGGGCTTAAAATGGCCGAAGACCTCATTACTCTAATCAGGGGTTCCCATCCCCCTCCTGAGAAAAGGCCTAGGCAGGATACAGACTATGATTCCTGTGATCAGGTTTCCATTTCTTCTGATTCCTCTTCAGACCAGGGATACTCTCTACCCCCCTATGAGGACTCTGATGCTGAAGAATCTATCCCTTCAGCCTCTCCTGAGGATTATTCTTTTGGGAAACTTTACATACCATGAGAGAGCATTTCCACTGGGAAAGTCAGGATTACTCAGAATCCAAGAAAAGGCTCAGGGATTTCCTTTTATTGCCTCAGCACAGGCCCCTATTCTGCCTGTGCTAGATATTGTGGATGATGTGTTCTCTGAATCCAGCTTATCTCCTGATTCTTTGCACCCTGCACCAGCCAAGCCAGATAGATATTACAGAGTCCCTAACTCTCACAAGTTTCTTTATAAAAACCGTTCTGCTGAATCCAGAAACTATTTCCCAGGGTCCAAAAGGGGTTAAGGCTTCCATTGCAAAAAATCCAGTACCCTCTGACAGAGATTTCAGAGCTTTGGATAGATGGGGCAAGAAAGTATACACTTCTGCAACTTTAGCAGTACGAGCTTTAAATTGCCAGTTTCACATGCTTAAGTACCAACAATATTTAATGTCTCAGTTAAAACAGAAAATGCTTGCAAGCTCAGAGACTCCTGATTGTAAAGAAATGCAGGGTGTTCATCATGTTTCACTGTTGCAGTCATCACTGTAGGGTTCTCCCCTGCCGGCAGGCAGTCCTCGGTCGGCCAGAATCCCAAAGTCTGGGTCCGGCGTCGGCTGCTCAGCCATGCTCCCTTGTAGAGCCGCAGTTACAGGTTCTGTGGTTCGAAGACATGCTTGGTTAAAAGAACAGAGTTTACCTGATCATGTTAAGGCAAAATTATTGGATGCTCCTTTACAGCATGATACCTTGTTTGGTGTTAAGGTAGAAGAGATGTTAAAGAAAATGGAGGATAAAGCTAAATCTATGCAAACAGTCAAGGATTTCTTACAGGTACAGCCACCTCGATTTAGCAGAAATTGGCCAACAAAGAACTGGTCCTTTCCAGTGTCAGGCCACAGAGAGGCAGATCTCAACCCCAAGGCTGAAACAGACAATGACAGTGGGGCACCTCAACCCCAAAAGAAGGTGAGGACAAGTCTCAACCTTACAGGAAACATGACTTTCCCCTTCATACGCCAAGCACTTCCCTTTTGGAAGCCCCCTTAGGGGGAAAACTAGCACTTTTTACTCAAAACTGGCAAACGATCACCCAAGACAAGTGGGTTCTGAATATTGTGTCTCAAGGTTACAGGTTCCACTTTCATACTTTACCAAGGCTAAAAGGAATGCCAGACCTGCCACAAAATCAATGGGCAGAGGCACAAAAACAAATTTCAGCCCTCATGGACATGAGAGCTGTTCAAAAAGTACCACAACAGGAACAAAGACTAGGATTTTACTCAAGACTCTTCCTGGTCCCCAGAAAAGACAAGGCTGGAGGCCCATACTAGACCTTTCAATTCTAAATACTTACCTGGATATTCCGAAATTCAAAATGTTGACATTACAGCAGCTTCTACCCATGCTGGGCAAGAAGGCTTGGCTTGTCACTCTGGATCTCCGAGGCATACCTGCATGTCCCTATCAGACAAAATTGCAGAAGATACCTCTGATTCAAAGCTGGTACAATGCACTACCAATTCTCTGCACTGCCCTTTGGATTATCTACTGCGCCCAGGGTCTTCACAAAGTGCCAGGCACCAGTAATTGCATTTTGCAGACAAAAAGGAATTCAAATATATCCATACCTGGACGACTGCCTCATTCAAGCAGAGACAAAGGACATTCTTCTACAGCATCTGGCATTTGTAAAAAGATTGCTAATTTCTCTAGGGTACACAGTAAACAAAAAGAAGTCAAAACTAGTGCCCTCACAACAGATTATATTCCTGGGTGCCAGCTTAAATACAACGGCCCAGATGGCTTACCTCACGCCAGACACACAAGTTCAACTAACTCGATATTTTCAATTACTGGCAAAAAAGTCCCATCTCCCTGCAAGAAAAATTCTGCAGGCCCTGGGATTCATGGCATCCTGCATACTACTAATACCATATGCCAGACTGCATATGAGGAAATTACAGTGGTACCTAAAAAGTGTTTGGACTCAACACTGTCACAGTTTAGAAGCAGTAATACCAATGATTCCTTGCCTACAATAAGAGTTTCGATGGTGGGCACAGGCATGTCACCTAAACAAGGTTCAGCCTTTTACCCTACCCACAGCCAGGCAGACTCTAACAACAAATGCTTTGGATTACGCCTGGGGAGCACACATGGCAGGAAAATGCATTCAGGGCAAGTGGACCACAGACCAGATGCATCTTCACATCAATCAAAAAGAGATGTTGGCTGTTCAAAATGCCCTAACAGCTTTCAAGGACCACCTGCATCCAGGACAATTATTATTAAAGACAGACAACACCACAGTAATGTGGTACATAAATAAGCAAGGGGGCACTCATTCTTATCCCCTATGCTGGCAAGCCATGACCTTGTGGAACACATCTCTAACGTATCAAGTTCACCTGCAAGCACAATTCCTGCCAGGAAAGAAAAATACTCTGGCAGACTATCTAAGCAGAAATATCATGGACCCTCACGAATGGAAATTGAATCCGCAAATCTTCAGCATGGTAACGTGAAAATGGGGATGCCCAGACATAGATCTTTTTGCCTCCCCACTGAATTGCCAACTACAAAAATTCTGCACAAGGACTTATCATAAATAAGCATGGAAAGTGGATGCTCCTTTGTTCAGCTGGAAAAATCTAAATGTTTATGCCTTCCCGCCACTGCCTCTCCTTTCAAAGGTACTCCTAAAAGCCATACAAGAAAAAACACAGATGATCCTGATTGGTCCAGACTGGCCACGCCAGCACTGGTACCCTATCTTAAGGAACTTAGCTCAAGGCCCACCATGGATTTTGCCTCAAATTCCACACCTTCTGACTCAACAAAACACTCAGATCCTGCACGGTCAGCTCAAAACCCTAAACCTGGCTGCATGGCAGATTACTCAAACAGGCAACACCTCTCTCTAAAGCTGTTATGAATGTCATTTTGGAGGCTAGGAGGCCTAGCACCAGGAAAGCTTACTCAGAAAAATGGAAGAGATTCTGCACCTGGAACCAGGCTCAAAGCCTTGACCCTCTTGTTCCAAACATTCCTCAGATTTTGCAATACTTAACTGAGATGCTGGACAGAGGCCTATCCTTCTCATCAATTAAGATCCACGCCTCTGCCATTTCAGCACATTACAACACGGATCCTCCTTTATTCTCTTCATTCCTTGCTAAAGCAGTACCTCAGAGGGGCTAAAAACATAAGACCACCCCGGAGAGCACAAACACCAACTTGGGACCTCAATTTCGTTTTGGAAAAACTGACCCTGCCACCTTTTGAGCCAGCCAATACAGCCGATCTAAAATTTTTAACATGGAAAACAGCACTGCTCCTGGCAGTAACTTCAGCACGAAGAGTCTCAGAGCTACATGCATTAATGGCAGTGGCATCTTTTATAATTTTTCATCAGGACAGGGTTTCTGTAAGGACAAACCCTACCTTTATGCCAAAGGTGGTATCTAGTGTGGCTCTTAACCAAACCATCCATTTGCCAACTTTTTATCCAAACCCCCAGAATAAAGGAGAGAAACTTCTGCATTCTTTGGACATACACAGGCAGCTACGCTTCTACTTGGACAAAACAAAAGCTTTCAGGAAAACTGAGCAACTGTTTGTAGCATACGCTGCAGGATCACAGGGCAAGGCTATCTCAAAGCAGACTATATCCAAATGGATAGGACACTGTATTCATTACTGCTACACACAGCGTGGAAAATCGGTCCCAAATAACATTAGGCCTCATTCCACCAGAGCAACAGCCACTTCAACAGCCTTTCTCAGAGGAGTACCTACCAAGGAAATTTTGGAGGCTGCAACTTGGAGTTCAGTGCACACCTTCACCAAGCATTACCACCTGCCTCTTTACTCTAAATCCAGGGCAGGATTTGCCACTGCAGTTCTGCAGGGCCTCATAGCCAATCCTAACTCATCTGCTTCTGCCTCACAGATCCTAGCTAAGTGCAGAGACCCGGAGCCTCAGGAATCTCCATTGGGTGGCCCATGCTCTTCCGAAACCTCTCCAGAAACTCCCATTGATGAGGTTCCCAGGAAGAGTGTGTGTAAGAGGGAAGATTTGGACTACCCTCAGGAGTCATTAACATCTGATACTGACTTGGGTGAATCAGAAGGGTCCCCATAGTCCCCCTCTGAGGATATCTCATTTGTTGAGATACTGGAAATCTGTGGGCAGAGGGATGACTGGCAGTCCACCAGCCCTACTGAGGACATGTCAGACCTCCTGAAGGCTTTTGGGTCTCAGCCTTCCACCTCTTGGGTGTCTCCGCCCTTCGATGAGCTTATGCAGCTGGTCTCAATAAGGGCGTGGGAGTCAATGGACACCATGGAGCCCATCCCTAGGAGGCCTAATAAGTTCATATCTGCCCCCCTAGATAAATCCTTCTTGACCAAAGGTGTGCCAGTTGATGCCATGGTGGTGGCAGCAGCCACCAAAAAGGAAATGTCTGAAACTTACTTGTCTATCCATCCTCCTAACGTAGACTCCAGGATCATGGATAGATATGGGAAGCGCATGTTCAGTTCAGTGACTTTTGCACTTCGTTCACTTAACTATTTAACCCATTTTATGAGACTACAAAGATATCTCCTTAAAGAGCTGGGAGATGCTCTTCAGGATACAGTAGTTGCAGGAGTAGACAAAGTTGCCTCCCAGCTTGCTACCGTCAGGTCCATAGTGAACTCATCCCATGTGCCTCATTTCATATGCAGCTGATGGAATGAGTAGGGCAGCGGGTATAAGATTTGCTCTTAGGAGACACTCCTGGACGTGCTTGTGTTCCTTCACGGAGCCCTTCAAGTCCTCCTTCGTGAATAACCCCCTTTGATGGCTCGCCCCTTTTCAGGCCCAAAGTTAAGGAAACTTTAACCAGGTGTGAGCAGGGCGGACATACTCTGCCTGCCGTTTTAGTCTGTTTTTCCACCCCTACCAGACCCTACCCCAAGGGTCAAAGGGGAGGGGAAATGTAGTTCCGAAAAGCCCAAGGAGCCTTTCAGGACACACGTGGTGAACCCCCCTCCAGGGGCAGAGGAAGGGGCAATAATGGAAGATGCCACCCTCGAGGCAGAGGGGGGTCCATAAAATCATGGTAACAAAGATCACTTCTTTGGGAAACCCTACCAGCGCTCCTGAAAGGAGACCCGACTGTCCTTCTCTGGAGGCAGTCTGGGGGTCGCTTATCTTTGTACCCAGATGCTTGGCTCAAAATAACAAGCAACATATGGGTACAAAGTATCATTTCCTGAGGATAATTCATCCCATTCGCCACACCCCCTCCACCGACAAGGAAAATCCCAAATGTTCCACCCAGTTACAGGGAACAAGCAACCAGTAGAGGTCCAGACATTGCTAAGAAAGAGTCATCCAAACAGTCTCAGCAGACCAGACAGGGTCCGGAATTTACTCAAGATTCGTTTTAGTTCCAAAAAAAGACTGGACTGAAGACCTGTATTGGACCTCAGCAGACTAAACAAATCTGTAAAGAAAGAGAAGTTTCGGATGGTCACGCTTCAGTCGATACTTCCCTTCTTAGGGAAAGACGATTGGATATGCTCGATAGATCTCCAGGATGCGTACTACCACATAAAAATGGCCAGGCCATCCACAGGTGTTTCCGTACCCAGATGATTGGCTCCTTACCACCATCACCAGGCAGGGAGTCCACTCTGTCACTCTATCAGCTGGGCATTACAGTAAACTCAGAAAAATCTGCCTTGTCACCAGGATACCATCTTTATCGGAGCAGAACTGGACACCACCACCACCACGCTAAGACTTCCAGTAGAAAGAGTCTTACATCTCCGTCAGCATGTCTGCATTTTAATATCCAAAAACAAAGCACCAGCATCAGAAGTTCTGAAATTGTTAGGAATGATGGCAGCAGCAAATGTTAATCGTGCATACAGCTGCAGTCATAACAGATGGGTTATCCTGCCGTCAGGCGGGTCCTCGGTCGGCCGAATTCCAAAGTCTAGGTCCGGCGTCAGTTGTCGTCGCTTCTTCCCTGACGTCAGTGCGGCAGGGGTATAAAAGAACCAGCCGACACCATTTTCTTCAGTCTTTCTTGCCGCGTGGTGCCCGAAGCAGAAGCAGTTCGCAAGTGCCGGTCAGCCAGCTCCTGAGATTTACGAAAATATTTCAGCCGAAGTCTTCTTGAAAGCTAAGTACCCCATTGGGGAAACTTTTCTTGCCTCAGACCGATGTCAGACAAAGTTAATAATTGCATTTCATGTGGAAACAGAAAAAACAAAACCACACCATGCTGTGAGCCTCCAGAGAAAACAGTCAAAAATATGGAGAAAAAACACTGGAATGCTCACCACAGCAGAACTTCCAAGCTAAAAGCTGGTATGAAATGCACAGTCCACCGCTTCAAAAGTTAAAATCTCTTTATTAGAACACTGCAGGCACAAAAGGATAAGCGCTTTCGCGTGCTGTAACACATGCTTCTTCAGATCTATTTAGTCAAAAAAACAGGGAGTTTATATACACTGGATGAAATTCAATCAAGCATTTAATGCACATCAATTAAACAATTAATGAAGCATCCAGTTTTAAAGATACAAGTGCTTGTCCACCTGTCTATGGATTTACTGCTATATAAAGTTTAAAACACACTAAAACTATTTAGCACATAAAACCTCACTACTACTAAGTTGAAACTAAAAAGGGAAAAAATACATACATATAGATTTCCAGATGTATGGAGCAACAATAATAGCTATACTTAGACATCTAGAGTATAGTGCAAACACATACAATGCAAGCCTAAACATTAAGCCCAATGAAAAATGGCTGACTAACATTAAAACATAATCAATATAAAAATATAAAAAACTATCTATTTTTCAAAACAGGTTTAATAGACACATAATTGTTGATGCCTGGGGGTAAGTGGGCCCTTAATCTAAAAATCCACTGTAATTCAACATTCTCTAATAGATTCATATGATCACCCCCTCTACTGCTGCACTTAACTATTTGTAGGACTCTGAATTTGAAAAAATGATCAGGATAGGTTATAAGATGTCTTGCCAATGCATTCTGTTCCCTATGCTGTTTAATATCATACAAATGGTTGTACATTCTTTGTTTCAACTTTCTCTTAGTGAGTCCTACATAGAATGCATGACAAGTATTACATGTTGCTAAGTATATGACGCTTTCCGTGTCACAGGATGCATAAAACCTGGGCGTAAATGTATATTTGAACTGAGGATGCACAAACACCTGATCGTCAGTTATATACTTACACATACACTTCCTACATGGATATGTGCCTAACTTACAGGCGATGTTCAATACAGGATCAATGTCAACCTTAGGGTTATGGCACAACAATCTTTTTAAGTTCTTATGATTTCTATAAGCAAATTTAGGTTTATCACCCACTAATTTCCTAGTCTGATCATCTACAGTCAATAACTTCCAGTTATTACATATGATGTTTTTCAATGCCTTATTGTCATTAGTATAAGTAATTGTAATCCTAACATCATCTCTAATGTCTTTGACCATTTTCTTCGAATGACAACTATATGTGTTGCTAGGTACAGTGGGTCTATCCTCATTCAAGATTTCAGATCTAATCCTTGTCACCATATTGAAGTCATAGCCCCTTTGCAAGAATAGATCTTCCAACAGATCTGAATCCTTCTGTCTATCTGGTTGATTCTTGCATAACCTTGCTATTCTTGTAAACTGGCTTCTCACAATCCCAGGAAACGTATGCCTAGGATGCATACTGTTGAATAATAAAAGCATATTTTTCCAACATTTTTTCCTGTATAAAGTTGACATTAACTTGCCTCCTTGTATGGACAAAGTAATATCCAGAAAATTAATCTCTGTGTGGGAAGTCTCTAGTGTAAATCTAAGAAAATCACTGGTGCCCTCAAGGTACATAAGGAAATCTATAAACTCACTTTTAGACCCATCCCATACAATTAGTATGTCATCTACAAATCTCCTGTAGATGACTACTTTATGAAATGAATCATGGTTGAACATATGTTGTGTCTCCCAGTGATGCACCACCAGATTGGCATAGGTGTTGGCACACGAGGTGCCCATTGCCACTCCCCATTTCTGGTGGTAAATCAGACCTTTAAAAGAAAACACATTGTAAGACAACACTAGGTCCAAAAGTTGACAGATGAGGATCTGTTTATCATTACTGAAGGTGGTATTTATAAGCATAAGTTCCCTTATGGCTTGTATTCCTGCCTCATTAGGGATACAAGTAAAAAGGTTTTTCACATCGAGGGTAATTAATAAATGCCTTCCTATCTCAAGAGCTATATCAGTCTCTTCTAAAGCCTCTAACAGCTGGTAGGTGTCCTTCAAAATGGTAGGTATATTGGCCACTATGGGTCGCAGGGTCTTCTCCAAGAAGACAGAGATGTTGTCTGTAGCCCATCCATCCCCTGAAACAATCGGGCGCATGGGTGGAGGGTAGGTGTTCTTGTGCATCTTGGGAAGGCCCTTAATCGTAGGCACACACACATATTCTTTATGAAAATAATCAAATAAATCCTTACTAAATTGCTTACACATTAGCATGTCAAACAAACAATCATCTATCATTTTATGGAACTCTTGTAGAACTTCCATAGATATTAGCACATAAGTTTTATCATCACTAAGCATTTCTAACATGAGGGAAACATAGTGGTCAGTATCAAACAGTACCATGTGGGAAGCAAATACCACATAAGGATTTCCATTCCTTCTGCATTCCTTGCTTAGGCCCAGACCACGACGTCTCGGCCTGTCGTTTTTGTGCTAGATTCAACAAACACACTATTAAGCGTCGGGGGAAGTTCGCCCAACACTGTTTTGGTAAAAAAATTAATTACATTATGTCGTCGGATACTCCGACTCCAGTTTTGAGTAAAAGACGCAAAGATAAGGACCGACATACAAGGTCCGCGACTTCTACCGACACCACGCTAAAGCCGGCTACAGGTGCTCCGGTTCTCAGCGAGGTGCCTACGCAACCCCTGAGTACCGATGACGCTTCTTTAGCAGTGTCTTCTGTGCCCGAGGTCGCAGGCTCCTCGGCCACCACCCCGACTACAGATAGCGACGCCACTCTTGGCGGGGAAACTCAGAGTTTAGACAGGCCTACCACCTCCCAAGGTGTCTTCAGGCTTTCCTCTTTTTCCATTAAGGCTTTCACAAAATCTAAAGCAGCCATGAAAACTAAAAGACAAGCTCCACGGAGCCCCTCTCAAGGCCCCATGCCTAAAAAAACAGATGCTCAAAATGGCTGAGGATTTGATTACTCTTATCAGGGGTTCTCAACCCCCCTCAGACAAAAGGCCCAGATTGGAGGAAGACTACCCTTCCTCAGACCAAGCCTCTATTACCTCAGAACATTCTGAGGACCAGGAATATTCATATTCCCCTTTTGAAGATTCTGATGCTGAGGAGTCCATTCCCTCGGTCCCCCCCCCCCCCCCGAGGACCATTCTTTTGGGGAAACCCTACATACCTTGAGGGAACACTTTCACTGGGAAGGCCAAGATTACTCATATTCCAAGAAAAGGCTCAGGGATTTTCTCTTGCTTCCTCAGCACAGGCCTCTGGCTATCCCTCCTGTCTTGGATATATTAGATGATGTGTACACAGAAGCCAGCCTCAACCCAGATTCTTTACCTCCAGCTCCTGTTAAACCTGACAGGTATTACCGGGTTCCTGATTCACACCAATTCCTATACAAAAGCCATGCTGCTGACCCAGAAACTATTTCACAGGGTCCCAAGGGAATTAAGGCCTCTACTGCCAAAACCCATTACCTTCAGAGAGAGATTCCAGAGCTTTAGAAAGGTGGGGGAAAAAGGTATACACCTCGGCCACTTTAACCATGAGGGCATTAAACTGTCAGTTCCATATGTTAAAGTATCAACAGTTTTTGTTATCTCAGTTGAAAAGCAAAATGACACAACCTGAACAACCAGATTTAAAGGAGTTGCAGGATTTGTTGCATAGTGCAGAGCAAGTGGGTAAACATACCTTGCAATGTGGTTTTGATGCTTTAGAGGCCTCATGTAGAGCTGCTGTTACACAGGGTCTGTCATACGTAGACATGCTTGGCTCAAAGAGCAAACCTTACCAGATCATGTCAAAGCTAAATTACTAGATGCACCTCTTCAAAAAGATGTATTGTTTGGTGTTAAAGCTGAGGAGGTACTAAAGAAAATGGAGGAAAAGGCAAGATCAATGCAAACAGTGAAAGATTTCCTACAGGTACAACCTCCACATTTCAGCAGAAACTGGCCTTCAAAAAATTGGTCCTTTCCAGCCACGGACAGACCTCAAAGAGGTAGATACAGGTGCCCGAGGGCAATCTCAAGGATCATTTAGAGCCAGACAATGGCAAGCACCTACACCAAGAGGTGGAGAAGATAGATCACAGTCATTCAGAAAGCAGACACAATGACTTTCCCCTTTGCATGCCAAGCAAAGCTTTACTGGCAGCACCTTTAGGTGGAAAACTGGCATTATTTTCAAAAATTTGGCATATTGTCACAAAAGACAAATGGATCCTGGACATTATAGACAGAGGCTACAGATTCCACTTTCACACCCTTCCAAAAATGAGAGGCATGCCAAACCTGCCACAAAATCAAAGGGCAGAGGCACAAAAACAAATTTCAGCTCTCATGGACATGAAAGCTATTCAGGAGGTACCTGCAAAAGAACAGGGTCAAGGTTTTTATTCCAGACTATTCCTGGTACCAAGGAAGGACAAAGATTAGAGACCTATTTTGGACCTATCCATCCTAAACACATATTTACTCTTACCAAAATTCAAGATGCTCACATTACAGCAGCTTCTTCCCATGCTGGGCAAGGAGTCTTGGCTGGTAACATTGGACCTCAAGGAGGCATACCTGCATGTCCCTATCAGACAAGATTGTAGAAGATACCTCAGATTTCTTGCAGGTTCAACCCATTATCAATTCTCTGCATTGCCCTTTGGCTTATCTACTGCGCCCAGAGTGTTTACGAAATGCCTGGCATCAGTAATTGCCTTCTGCAGACTTCAAGGGATACAAATATACCCATATCTGGACGACTGCCTGATCCAAGCGGACAGCAAGCACATACTTCTGAAACACCTGGCATTTATATTAAAATTGTTGAACTTTCGGGGATACAAAGTCAACAAAAAGAAATCAAAACTAATACCCTCTCAAGCAATAATTTTCCTGGGTGCCAGCTTGAATACAAACACCCAGATGGCCTACCTCACGCCAGAGAAGCAAGGGCAACTATCTCAATACTTCAGAAAAATGGCAACCTTCACCAGGCTGACTGCAAGGAAAGTCCTGCAGGCTCTGGGATTCATGGCATCTTGCATCCTGCTGATCCCATGTGCAAAGCTGCATATGAGGAAACTTCAATGGAACCTGAAAAACTTATGGTCTGAACACAGCCACAGTTTGGAAACAATTATACCACTCATTCCATGTCTTCAAAAGGAATTTCTGTGGTGGGCTCAAGCATGCCAAAGAAACATAGGTCTCCCCTTCTACATGCCTCAAGCAAATCAAATCATCACAACAGATGCCTCGGACTACGCCTGGGGGGTGCACATGACAGATCAGTGCATTCAAGGCAAATGGTCCTAAAAGGAGAAGCACCTACACATCAATCAAAAGGAAATGCTAGCAGTACAAAATGCTATTATGGCCTTCAAAGACCTACTGCATCCAGGCCAGCTATTGATAAGGACAGACAACACCACAGTGATGTGGTACATAAACAAACACGGAGGAACTCATTCATACCCCCTGTGCAGACTAGCTATGTCCCTTTGGAACACTGCTCTGGAATTGCAAATCCAACTTCAAGCACAATTCCTGCCAGGGAAGGAAAACACGCTGGCAGGCAACCTAAGCAGAAATATGACAGATCCACACGAATGGAAGTTGC
This sequence comes from Protopterus annectens, assembly GCF_019279795.1. Classification (NCBI taxonomy): domain Eukaryota; kingdom Metazoa; phylum Chordata; order Ceratodontiformes; family Protopteridae; genus Protopterus; species Protopterus annectens. Next base: position 608,636,220 of record NC_056748.1, read on the forward strand.
ATCCTCAAGTTTTCGCAAAGATCATTCAGGCATGGGGACGGCCAGACATAGATCTCTTTGCTACCCACAGAAATTACCAACTAAAAAAAATTTTGCTCAAGGACCTATCATCCACAGGCCTGGAAAGTGGACGCACTTTCTTTCAATTGGACAACATTGACAGTCTATGCCTTTCCACCTCTTCCCTCTGCTGCCCAAAGTTCTATTAAAAGCCAGAGCAGAGAGGCCAAAGATGATTCTCATTGCTCCAGACTGGCCAAGACAACACTGGTATCCACTCCTGAAGAGCCTGACACATTCCCCACCATGGACCCTGCCTCTAGTGCCTCTTCTGTTGACCCAGCACAACTTCAAAACTCTTCACAGTCAGCTGAAAACCCTCAATCTAGCCGCATGGAGGATTCCTTGATTTCCCAACAGACCCTTCTCTCCAAGGAAGTGCAGGATGTCATCTTGGAGGCCAGAAGACCTTCTACTAGAAAAGACTACTCCACCAAATGGAAACGGTTTTGTGCCTGGAATCAGAAAAAGGGCCAGAATCCTTGGGTACTAGATTTACCTCAAATATTACAGTACCTAGCTGAGATGTTAAACAGTGGACTTTCTTTCTCCTCCATCAAGATCCATGCTTCAGCCATTTCTGCACAATACAACACTGATCCTCCTTTATTCTCTCATTCTCTCTTAAGACAGTTCCTCAGAGGGGGCTAAGAATATAAAACCCCAAGGAAACCACCAGTACCTGCTTGGGACCTCAACTTCATTTTAGAAAAACTGACCCTGCCTCCATTTGAGCCAGCTGCTTCAACAGAACTGCAATATTTGTCATGGAAAACAGCCTTCCTTCTGGCTATCACCTCAGCACACAGGGTTTCAGAACTACAAGCCCTCATGGCTGTGCAACCTTTCATCATTTTCCATCAGGACAGAGTTTCCTTACGAACCAACCCTTCCTTTATGCCAAAGGTAGTATCCAGTGTAGCCTTGAATCAGACTATCCACTTACCTACCTTTTATCCTAACCCACAAAACAAAGGGGAAAGACTACTACATTCCTTGGACATTCACAGACAACTTCGTTATTATTTGGACAGGACAAAGCCATTCAGAAAATCAGAGCAAGTCTTTGTGTCCTATGCTACAGGTGCTCAAGGAAAGGCCATTTCCAAACAGACAATCTCAAAATGGATAGCCCACTGCATACGCTTTTGTTACTCATTTCATGGAAAAACTGTACCTACAAGCATCAGATCTCACTCCACAAGGGCCACAGCTACCTCTGCAGCTTTCCTCAGGGGGGTTCCTACCAAGGATATTTTGGAAGTAGCTACTTGGAGTTCTGTGCACACTTTCTACAAGCACTATCACCTTCCACTATACTCTAAATCTAGAGCGGGCTTTGCCACAGCAGTCTTGCAGGGCATCCTTGCTCCTCCTAGTTCCACTTAGTGCCTGCCACCCCTTTTTAGCTTTGGGATTCTACCCATCTGTTATGACTGCAGCTGTATGCACGATGAACATAGTACAGTTTTGTACCTACTATAAATGTAGATGTTCGAGTGCTAATACAGCTGCAGTCCAGGTTTCCCTCACTCCATCCCAGCTTGGGACAGGCCTTATGACAAACACCTCCTCATACAACCTGATTGTGGTATTCTTTTATGGTGTATTTGCTTGCAAACTACTGTTTTTTGATTATATTACATTGCATTATTACATAAGTTTATGTTTTGCCTTCCTTCTGGGGGCACCTGACATCTGGGGCAAGAAAAACTGAAGAAAATGGCGTCGGCTGGTTCTTTTATACCTCTGCCGCACTGACGTCAGGGAAGAAGCGACGACAACCGACGCCGGACGTAGACTTTGGAATTCGGCCGACCGAGGACCCGCCTGACTGCAGGATAACCCATCTGTTATGACTGCAGCTGTATTAGCACTCGAACATCTACATTTATGGTAGGTACAAAACTGTACTTTCTAGCCATACCACTGGCTCGTATGCACATGCGGATACTGCAATGGCTGCTGTTCACTCAGTGGTCTTACCAAGAGCTCCCCGTGTCTCACATGATAATGATCACAAATTCCTGCAAAAAGGATCTTCATTGGTGGTTGACGTCACTTTGTTACGATAGAACGTCCATTTGTGTTACCCCTCCAGCGGCCACAGTGACCGGAAATTTTCCTGACAGGGTGGCGGGACATTTTCAGGGAAAGATAGCCCAAGGCACATGGACTGATCAAGAGACACATCTGCATAGCAATGTCCTAGAGATGAGAGCAGTACTTTTGGCATTTCAACCGGATGTTTCTAATTCCCAGGAAAGAGGGGTCTTGGATCTTTTTTTTCTGAACACCTTTCTCATATTACCTTCCTTCCAAATGGTTTCTCTTTTTCCTCTTTTGCTTCCCTAGGCCTTTCTAATTTCTGTGGATCTAAAGGATGGCTACCATCATAGTCCTATCCACCCTCTGTACAGGACATCTTTGCATTTGTCTATTTCTGCCTTTCATTTTCAGTTCTCTGCTTTTGCCGTTTGGATTTGACAGCCCCAGGGTTGTTCACCAAATGCATAGCTCCATTAGTCGCTTTTTGCAGGCTTAAGGGCATTTATATATTTCATGTCTGGACTACCACTTGCTTCAGGCCCCATCCCAATCCAAGCTGCTGAGGGATCTTCATTTTACCCAGCTTCTGTTGCACAGCCTGGGGTTTACTGTCACCTTTCAGAAGTTAATGCTGATTCCATTTAAAGATCACATTTTTTTAGGCTGCAGGATCCAAAGTGGTCCAATCCCACCCTTTCTTCCTGTCTCCAGGGTTATGTCCCGCACAAAATTTCTTTCCCTGCTTCCTCTGCCCTCTCTTCTGACAAGGGAGTTACTCAAGGCTCTGGAGTCAATGGCTTCTGCCATCCCATATTTCTCTGGGACGGGCTTCATATGAGGAGGTTTCAGTGGTACCTAAGATCAGTGTGGCCGATTAATGAGCTCTCCCCTAGTCACCCTATTCAGCTTCCTTCTTTTTTTTCTGCTCCACAGTCTGCTAGTAAGAAGGTTTTTCATATCTGGACCTGCATGCACAGCTCAGATATTATTTAGACAAAACAAAGGCCTTTTGTAAATCTGATCAGCTTGGTTTCTTTTTGTAGTAGGACATTGGGTTTTTGCAGTTTCTAAGCAAACCAACTCCTCTTGGATTTCCAAGGCCCATTCTTTTTATTATTGTTTTCATGGCAAACAGTTGTCTGCTTCTGTTGGGCTCATTCTACCATACCAGTGGCTTCCTTGGGGGTTTTCTTCAAGGGTTTGGACACCAGCTCCATCTTTGAAGTAGCTACTTGGTCTTCATTTCACAATTCACTAAACACTACCAAGTGGATGTAATTTCCAGAGCCAGGGCAGGTTTTTCGCAAGGCTTTCTTGCATGGGTTTGTGGAGGGCACCTCTTTGCATTCCTTCTCTCTTTCTCAGTAAAAATGTAGCTCTAGGTGATTCGGTCATGTTAACTAATGCCACAACATGGACATGGGTAGTTACTGGTGATTGAGTTGAGGACCATCCTACTCCAGCCTATGTCGGAAACCCATGTTAATGGTGGGAGGGGTGTTTGTTGGCCAGTGTGTGCCCGCTGTAAAGCCCAGCAGCTCTGGATCTTTAAGCTACTGGCCAGCTGGTGTCGAGTTGCCCAGCCTGTGTTACCTGGGATAGCGCTGTTTGAGCGAAAGCTGAACATATAACCAGTCAACCTGCCAAACATGAACTAAGAATTGGTGGGAGGTTGGCATAATGGTTAAGGTGTCTACCTTACAAACACAGGGTGCAGGGTTTAATTCTCACGTGGGGTAACTGGCTAGGCATAAAATGGCCCACAAGGGAAGTTAGCCTAGTACTAATCTGTGAACCTACACTCGGTGTGGGTTCACTGACTGGACAGAGCTTGGAAGTGGATGACATGATGGTATGCAGGAAGCTGGACATCTTGTGTATCCAAGAGATGAGATGGAAGGGCAGTGCAGCAAAGCCACTTGGCTTGAAATCCAGCGTCTACTACTCGGGAGGAGGACAGGCTGGGAATATTGTTGGAATTGTGTTGAGAAAGAGAGTGGCTGCAGAAAGCAGTAAGGGATTTCATCAGAATTAGTAATATATTCATAGCAGTCAGACTCCAGTGTATTTGATACCCTACAGAAGGATTTTGATAGTGAGGAAGAGTGCATGGAGTCTGTGAAACATTGAGGAAAATTATGCAAAATGTGTTTTTACAAAAGATTAAGAAGCATGTAAACAGCTTGACGTCACTTTGTTAGGATTGCATGAGAACAGTTCATTTCCTTTGGTAGTACATAACTACATTTGCACAGCTCATCTTGGACTCCAGAGTTTCTGTTTATTTTTATTTACTTATTTTTTAATACCAAAAATTCCTAAGTTTTAGTGCCATGAGCCCTTCCCTCTTTAGACATATCATGTCAGCTGAAGGTTAAAAAATAGAACCATTAGCTATTTCTGCAGATGAAATTATTAACCAAGTTGCACAAAATTCAAGGCTTTATAGGAAGGACTCACAGCACTTTCTGGATATGGCAAGCAGAGTGAGATGGTACATGGATTGCTTTCTAGTGACAGTGGATGTAAAATTTATCTGTATCATAATCCTGGAAAAATTAGGGGTGGAGATGGTGAGAGTTTTATGTGCTGATTACAAAAAGTAATTCTTCTAATAAAACCAATTTGGTGTATAGCTTGTTATAAATTTTGTACACTTTCTGTCAAATTTTGTCTCTCACAAGTACCGTCTACTGAAAAATGGAACAGCTGTGGGAGCCACCATTGTGCTTGCCTGTACTAACATAGTGTTAAGCAAGTGGGAAAGGAAATATATTTATAATTGGATATCTGTTGAAGTAACATAAAGCTATATGGAATGTTTCCTGCCAATGATTGGACTGTCAGTATATCAAGGCTTTTGGGCGCTTTCTTTGTGCACCATATTTCTGAAGCACCAGGGAGTGCTGGTGTAAAAGAGAATGTACAGGTGCCAAAATTCACACCTTTCTTGCTGTTGAGTTTAATTAGATGTCTTATCTACATTGCAACTTCCGTTTTGGTGTTCAGATTGAATGTCATTTTTCTGGGCATACAAGTACCTCATGGGGACTTTTCTTTATTTTTTTTAACTAAAAGTTGTGGTAATTGTTTCTGCTGTATCTAGCAGAAGATGAAAATACACATGTGGTAAGCAAATCCCATGCAAAGATTCCCACATGGTCTGAATCTTTTCTTTTTTTCCTGTGGAAGATCAGATGACATCCATTTGTGGGATATTTCCTTTACCCCAAAGACCATTCATAGTCGACTTAGTCTTAGGTGCATTTAAGAAAAGCAATGGCTCAAAGCGCTTGCTTAGTCTTCCATGGCTACCTACTCTTCTTCATTGGAAATCCTCCTTAAGACAAATAAAAAGAAGAAAGCTGTTTGAGGGTACTGAAGGAACCCTTCCTTTGATCTTGTTTTGTTGGTTTGGGACTTATGATTCATTTGTAGCTGTTATGTTGCCCTTGGACCATCAGTCTGATCTTCTGGAATGGGTCAGAAGTCAGGTACACCTACATAGACACCAGTTGAGAAGGGAGAATATAATTTTCTTTTCTCTGAAGGAACAGATGGTCTTACTAAGCAAGGCAGTAGCATGTCACTCTGTATGTCCAATACATTCAAAACGGTTTCAGTATGAAAGGTAAAACTTTACTAAAGGGCTTTTTAGAGCTTCTTAGTCTCTATAATCTTCAACTGCTGTTTTCTCTTGTAAGGAAAAAGTCCCACTCTTCTGAGGAAGAATTGCTTTCAGACATAGAAGGTGAAGAGTTAGCTTATGCATCTGTGGTCTCCTTGGTCCCATAATGAGTCTGAATCCAAGGAAGATCTCTCTCTTCATTCTCCTGTTGAGGAGATTTCATTTTCTAAAACTATTTCCAAAACGAAAGGCCTGTTTAAATGGGAAGAAAGATTTCAGAAACTCAGAAGAGGCATCAGTCACCTTCTTAATGTTGATTCCCCTCAACATCTTAACAATACCACCTGTTCTTGGGGCTTTGAAGGATGCTTTCATTTCTACGCATTCTTCTCCTGATGATCAGTCCCATGCACCAAGGTTGCCTGATGGGCTATATAAGGTGTTAGTCATACAAATACCTTTCAGAAATCCTCTGAAAGATCTTGTGGTCATCTTCATGGTTAAGGCTGGAGCTTCTAAGTGCTCAGCCTCTTCTAGCCTCATTCAAAATGAGAAGAATAACAGGACATTCGATAGATATGGCAGTAAGGTCTGTACTTCAGCCTTGGCCTTCAGAACTATTAATTACTAAACCCATATGGCCAAATACCTCCTTTCTTTGTTTGCAGACATGCAACGTAATTTCTAAACTAACCACTTTAGATGTTGAAGTCTTCTCTAACAAACATGCTTTCATTGGCATTTTAAGTTGCAAAACCTACCATAAAGTGGACCTGTGATGCAGCTGAAACTGTAATGTGTAGATATGCCTAGTTTAGGTTACATCGTCTCCCAGAACATACTAATTCCAGTATTCTTCATGCCTCCTAAGAAAAGGATGTCCTTTTTGGTAGCCCTCTGCTGAAGTCTTAAAGCAGTTAGGAGAAAGTGGCAAATTAATGCGGGGAGTTGAACAGCATTTTCTGTCACCAGTAATATAGCAGAAACTGTCCCTCTAGCCCTGGGACCTTCTTCATGAAGCCTTTTAAACCGGGGCAGCAAAAATCAGGAAATCAGTAGTTAAAAAAAAAATGGTAAGGGGACTTCAGGCCAAAGGGGAAAGTCCACAAGAGTCTTCCCAGTCAAGAAGGTACATGACTCTGCCAAACCCTCAAGACAGTGGGCAACCTTTCCCTTTCGCTGGCGTTTTGGAAATGATTAACATCTGATGCTTGGTCACTAGAAATAATCCAGTGGGGGCTACAAATGAAGACAAGAATACATTCTTCCAAAATCAGGAAACCTTCTTCATCTAAAAAATCAAACCCTTTTCTTTCCTCAGATTCTCTCAGAAATGCTAGCTAGCACAATGTGTTATACAGTTTGTTCTCTATTCCCAGTTGTGAAACAGATTTTACTTCAGGATTTTTCTGGCACTCAAGAAAGAAGGCACTTGGAGACTTGTATCGGACTTTCAGTTCTCAAGTCCTTTTTAAACTTTCCAAAGTTCAAAAAATGCAATCTGTGTTTTCTTCTTCCACTCAAGTCCTTTTTTAGTAGCCCTACATCTCAAGGATGTATTACCATCATATTCCATTTCACAAAGACAAATGGGACAATCTTAAACTACTCCCCCTAGACCAAGCAGTTTCATATTTCAACACCAGGTTCCTAGCCGTCCTAGACAATTATGCTCCCATACATAGAGTCAGAACCAAAAACAAAATAGCTCCATGGCTAACCAATACTACTAGACAAAAACTAACAGCCAGAAATGCAGCATGGACCTCTTGGAGAGCCACTAAACCCCCTCAAGCCCACCAACTATTCAAACAATTAAGAAATGAAGCAAAAAGATCAATCCTGTGAGACAAGCAAAGCTATTATGTCAACTTACAGCAAAAACACCAAAATCAACCTCAAAAATTTTGATCAAGCTTGAATAAACTACTACACCCAGGTAAATCTGCTACCCCCACTCCATCAACAACCTTACATCTGCCCCCTGATTCTGTAGCTAAGACCTTTAACACTTTCTTTACTGAAACTGTAAAATCCCTAGCTAATAATCTATCTCCCTGCTCCTCAACTACTAGCACAGCTAATCAGCCGAAAACCCCCCCCCCCCTTACCTACAGGCTATATCAAATCCTTACTAAAGAAATTAAAACCTACTTCCCTGGCTGCAGACCAACTTCCTGCAGAGTTCCTACAAAAAGCTGCCAATGTAATAGCTCATCCTGTCTCCATCTTAATCAGTCGTTCTATCCAGGAATCCTATGTCCCCCCCATTTGGAAAACCGCTCATATTATTCCACTATATAAAGGTGGAAACTCCACTGAACTTTCTAATTATAGACCTATCGCCATACTATCTCCCCTAGCCAAAATAATGGAGAAATGCATACAAAAACAACTTTTAAACCACCTGACCCATAACGATCTCCTAGCATCATCCCAGCACGGTTTCAGACCAGCCCATAGTACTACAACTGCCCTTCTCACATTCACCCACAAAATAAACCAAAACCGCAATCAAAACCTGCTTTCCTCTGCCCTCTTCCTCGACCTGTTAAAAGCATTTGACATGGTTAACCACACCTACTCTTAGACTCAATCAAATGGTTCCACTCTTACTTGCACAGTAGGCAGCAAGCAGTCCAGTGGAAAGAGTATCTATCTCCTCTATTACCTGTCACTCTAGGAGTACCCCAAGGTTCTATTCTGGGTCCCTCCTTTTCTCTGTTTTCATAAATGACCTGCCCAAAGCTATCCCTCATGCTACTACTATACAGTACGCAGACGACTCCACGCTAATCTGCTCTGCCACAACTCCTACAGAATTACAATACCTATCCCAAACAACCTTCAACAAAGTAGAGAACTGGCTTAATAATCATCAGCTCTTGTTGAACCCGAACAAAACCAGACTTCTGTTATTCTCCCCACCCATAAGATAACACCATCAACATTTTCAGTCTCTTCTCAGAATGGCACCGTAATTTCTCCAGAACCAATTACTAAACTGCTAGGTATAATAATTGATAATAATCTAAACTACAATGCCCATAGAGACAAAACTATAAAAACAGTAAACAAAAAAAATAGGCTCCATGTATAGGATTAAGAAATTTCTAACCGCAACTGCCAGAACAGCCATAGCTTGCACACATCTGCCATCCCTTCTCTATGCATCACCCATCCTCACTAACTTATCCAGATCAAATCTCAACAAAATCACTAAATGTTACAACAGTATAGCGAGATTTGCCACAGGCTCAGAATACAGAACTCACCACTGCCACAATCTTCAAAAATTAGGTTGGCTAGAGCTACCCAACCAGATCTGTTATAACCAACTCATAAAATCCTCCACCAACCTTCCCTCACCCCCAGTCTAGCTAATATCATTACCCCATATTGCAACCTAACATCCCTTCGCTCTTCCAGCAGAATGCTAGTACAACCTACCAAAGCCAACAACTCTGCTGGAGATTCCGTATTCTCTAACACTGCTGGTAAAAAATGGAACTCCCTTCCTGTTGAACTAACCACAAGTAGCTCCTTGCCTCACTTCAAAACATCACTAAAGACACACATGTACAATAACTGGCTATGTCCTTGTCTAAACCCTGACTAAAACTCAAATTTCAGTCTGAGTTACTTCACTGACTTGAGTTTCAACTAAAGCTTGTCTCAGTCTTAGCTAGTTCGAGTCTAACCTGACATTACTCATATAATCCATTAAACTATCTTTGCTATCTAAGAGAATTTCCCTTTTCTCTCTCCGTACCCTCCTTTCAATTAATTTCTTCTACCCCTTTATATTAGCTCTAGCTTCCATTATTAGAACTGTAACTTCCATTCTCAGCCTCTGCTGCTTTCTACCTAACCTGCCCTTCTCTTATCTCATTCTTCCTCTCTTTCTTTATAAATGATTCTTCCTTTTCCTTTTTTCCTCTCCTTATACACTCATTTCTCTTATATGTTTAATTTTTTTTCTCCCTTTATAGTTTCCCTCGACCTCCCACGTTGTTGTTGAGACTCTCTTATCCAAATATAACATTACTTTGAACCTTTTTCATTATAGAACCTATTTGTAGTTGTCTTTTTATTTTTGCTATATTGCTTAATATCTCTGTAAATATTACCTTACTCAGACCATTCTCTTAAATATGTAACCTTTGTGTACTTTTTTTGATTTTGTTAATTGCTAAATAGTACTGTATAATGCATTTTAAATGTTTATCTGCTTGGAACTTTTCTTCCCGGGCCTCTGCTGAAAATGGATATGTATCCATTCGGACTTTCCTGGTTAACAAATGTAAAATAAAATAAATAAAAAAGACGTCCGGCATTAGTTAAATTTTGTGTGTGTGAATTACATTTTCAGTTCATGTCTTTACCATTTGGACTTTCTGCAGCTCCAATGGTATTTACAAAATGCTTAGTTTCAGTAGCTTCCTTCTGCAGACTTCAGGGAATTCACATTTATCCCTTCCTAGATGATTGCTTCATTCTAGCAGACTTTGTTCAAGACACCCACACATCCCTTCTCTTTGACATTAACTTATTTCAAAAATTAGAGTTTAGTGTAAAACTGGAGAAATCTTATATAATTCTCTCATACAGGTTAATATTTCTGGGATGCCTTTCGGACACATCTGTCATGATGGACAGTCTCTGTCCAGACATGTTTCATTTTACCAAAAACAGTTTTCGCATCTGGCTCACCAATTCATGACTGCAGCAAGGGAGTTTCTCAAAATGCTAGGCTGTATTGCTTCAGCTGTCCTAATGGTTCCTTGAGCCAGATTTTGTATGAGAAAGATTTGTAGTCAACACCAGTATCTTTTGTCCTTTCCAGTCTCAGTCTTGGGCCTTGAAAGAAATCCTGTGGTGGACAAATCAGATTCAGGTAAATCCAGGAATTTCTGTTTTTCTCTCCCACCTCAACTCAGTCTTTAACAGTAGACATCAGGCTTTGATTGGGGTGGGTGGATGGAGGGGGGTTCAAGGGATTTGGGATGTCCATTTCAGGAAAAATCACATCAACCTCAAAAGAAATGATGGCCCTAGTAAACACAGTAAAGTCCTTGAATCAGCTGTGGACTCCAGGACTTTTTTTAAGTGATTACAGACAAAGCCACAGTAATGCGGTACATAAATAAAGGAGGAACCAGGTTGTAACCCTGTGTATAAACTAGCTGTGATTGCTTAAAAAGTGGCATTTTAGCATAGTCTTTCTCCTCAGGCCACTTACACCCTTTCATAGCAGACAACTGTAGCAGCCTCATGGAACAGATCCAGGACAGACCCTCATGAATGGTATTACACCCGAAGGGCTTCTAGAAAGTTGTCCACCTCTGGGGAACTCCATAAGTAAATAAATTTGCCACTGTTTACAACAGTTCTTTTTCAGCACCCCTTGCAGACAAGTCTGGAAAACAGGTGCTGCCCCCCCCCCCCCCCCAGATTACCAAAGACCTATTAGTGATCCTTTTTGACCAGGCATTAGTTCTTACTTTTGGTGTAATTAGAAATGGATATTTACCAAAAGCTTCCACAGACAGAACAAGGGATCTCTCATCCATTCCAGCATTCTGAAGCTAAACCTGATTGGATGATATGCTTTGGATTCCTTCTAGGCACCTCTTTACAGTGGATGTGCAGCAGGTATTAAGGAAGCTAGAAAAATATGCTCTTGAAAAATATATTTAACTAAATGAAAATATTTTCTAGTTATACCAGAGGCCAGGAGCTGTTACAGGCAAGGGGGGTACCATCGTTTCTATCCACTACTTGTGTGACTTGCTCCATTCTGGCCTTTTCAACTCTTCTGACAAAAAGGACACCTTTTGGCTATTTCAGCTCCTCTTTTTGAAATGGGTGTTGCACACTAGACCACCTAGGAAACAGGTGGCTCCATTGTGGGATCTAAATTTTGTATCTGGGAACCTAACTTTGTCTTGATTTGAACCTTCAGAAACTTCTTTACTTGAAAGGCAGCTTTACTTCTTGCTGTGACCTCCAGTAGAAGAGTATCTGAATTTCAAACTGTCTGTTCAGTCTTTTTTCGTATTTCATGATGACAAAGTGATTCTTGGGCATAAAAGAAGGATTATGTCTCAGGTGGTATCTATGTTCACTCTCAATCAATCTGTTTATTGTGGAAGTGGGGATAGAAAGAGGTTAAGTTATTTAACTAGATAGAGAGAGAGAGAGAGAGCAGTTGCATTTCCCATGATTCTTGTAATATGTTTTTAGTTCTGGTAGGAAAATGGGGTAAGTGGAAGGATCTTTAAGAAAAGAAGGGAAGAGATTCCCACAGTTTGGGAACAAGGACTGAGAAGTCATAGTTTGTGCACTGAAGCCTAGTTTGGAGAGGAAGTGATTTAGAGAAGAGGCACTAAGTAGTTAAGACTTCTAAGATTTTATGATGGTGCCTCTCTGAATAGTCTCTAGGCTGTTGAGGGATGGTCTCATTCTTGATCACTTTAAACAGCTGAGAGGCAAGTAGAAAGTTGTGATTTTTTTTCCAAAGCCAATGGTTTTTCAGTGTAATAATTTCTTGTGGAGAAAGTGTGATGAATTTGCATATGACTTTTGAGATGGTTTGAGTGGTGGATGCATTTCTTTCAGGGGATGATGCAATCAGAGGGAGACCATATTCTGAATGAGCCAGTAAGACTTCTTTGCCTGTGGCATTCCTGCAGGTTCCAGAAAGAAAAGATGATATACAGATAGCCCAGAAGTGGAGAGAGTTGATTTTTTTGTCTGTGTAGTCCAGGTGAAGATAGAAAATGTAGAAAGGGGGGTCCAACCAAAGCAGTGGGTATTTGAATGTAATGTATTGTCAGTAGTGTTATTCAGATGATTGAGAATTTGTAGGTGAAAGTGAACTTTTACCCAGTACCAAAAATATTTTTTGTTTTTGTTATAGAAGTATTGCGAGGCAATTATTTGTCACTGTCCCATTGGATAAAGGCTTAAAAATCAGCCTGAAGTTCAAATACTAAGAGGAGAGAAAATGGTTGGAATGGAATTAAGACCATGTCTGCTTAAAGTATGAGAGGAAACTGGAGTAAGTCTTGGGATTGTGCTAATATAGATGGAAAAGAGGGAGGTGCCAAAGTAGATCATTGGGCGATGCCTTTACAGAGGAATTGATGGAGAGGGTGATAAGTTGAACTTCACTGACAAGTGGAAGCTAGATGTGTAGTTTTTGAACAAGGGCAGTGTGTCATTACTAATGTCTATTTCAGTGAGTTTGTCAAGAGAATTTGGTGATCGACAAGCTCAAATGCTGTGGTGAGGTCACTAAAAATGTTTCCAGTAATTAGGACTTTGTCCGTTACATCCAGAATGCTGTCAGTGAGTATCCAGATAGCTTTGGATGCACTGTGGCCAGGCTAAAAGCCATGCTGCTTTTGAGAGAGACAGGGGCATTGATTGATCTGTTGAGTGAGTTTCTAGCAAAGTAATTTTTCCAAAATCCTTCCTGGGACACACAGGATAGAAATATGCTAAAAGCCTAAGAGATTGGAGGGATTGAGCTTCTTAGGGAAATATTTAATTTTCCTGTTTTCTTTTCCCAACATAAAAACAGAAGAGAAAGGATACTTCATTTCCTGGATTTCTACTACTTGGACAAGACAAAACATTTTAGATTGGCAGATCTGTTCTTTATTTCTTATCAAGGTAAGAAGAAAGGACCTCCATTTCAAAAAAGACAATATCCAGATGGTTGTCCCATATTCAATTCTGCTATTCTTGCCATGGGAAAGCCCCCTCCCCCCAGCCATGTTAGGATGTACTCAGAGTCCCAGAATAGCTACTTCTGGGACTTTTTGGAAAGGGTGGACTGTAGACCTATGCTAGAGTCAGCAACTTGGTACAAAACTGATTCTTTTTTCAGAGCCAGAACAGGATTTGCAAAATTTTTCACCATGGTCTTCTAGACTGCGCCTCTGTATCTTTGACCCTTTCTGTCTAAGCTTTGGTAATTATAACATATAGTGTTATGCTACAGCAACAGTGATCTAATGATGAGCAATAGTACAGTTGTAGAAGTACACTTATAGTAATGGTTAATTTTTTGATACAACACTGCTGCTGTAATAGCATCCTTTCTCCATCTCCCTTCTTATTTTCATCCATAGCTACCTTCTTTTAGCTGAGGTTGGGTTCCCTTCCTCTATTTATGGCATGTCAAAAGAGTACAAATTTGGATCTTTCAGGACGTGTCTTAATTTCTAGTTACAGCTTTCCTTGATTAGAGGCAAGAAAGTACTGAATATTTGTGGCTTGTATGCCCCCTATTATATCACTACCCCCTCATGCTTCAGCATATGTATGATGTGAGGAAGGTGCTCAAAATCTTGTGTATACTAGACAGATTTTTCACTCCGTGATAGGATACAAATCCATATTGCTTTATGCATCTGCAATAGTGATCTATATGATTATCTAATGTTAAGTGTATTTACAAAGTTGCACTTTATTTTTTGCTCTCATCATCAAGACAGGCTTGGTGTTTAGTCAGGTAAAAAAAAGCATTCAGATTTCTTTTAGACTTAGACTAACAGATAACAGTATAGCATTTTCATTGGTTCAATAAGTTGCATGATTTTTATTCAGTTTTGTTTAAAAACTAAAGGATGTGATTTTATATGATCTGATAACGTCTTTGTGAACTGCATGAGATGAAAAAGCTTGAATTAAACAAGTAAAAACTGCCACCAGTGACTGTTGTGGCATGTATTTGTTTAACACATTTAAGTCATGCTTTACCTGCTCATTAAGTTACAGCAGTAATGCAAGATGCATAACATGCTTGGATAATCAAATCAATGAAATACTTAGTCTTAACAACTTCATGATGCATTACTGGCCTGTAATTATATTTATCTTTAATCCACCGGATGTCCTCAGTAGGTATGAGTTAATTGCACAGACTGCATTAATCTGCCATTTGATTATAGAGGCAGTCTGTAATTAACAAAAAATACTGTTTTATATGCAGATGCTGCAGGATGTAGTTAAGAAGTGTACACCACATCATTGTGATGGTTAACCTAGTCACTCGTTCTAAGTAGCATGAAACATGACCTGTCAGTGCCTCTGAAATTACTGTTTAACTGTAGCCTCCAAACAGGCTTCATGCCTCATGAATGGAGAAAGGCAACATTCATCCTGCTGCACAAATGTGAGCTATCTGCAGACCGTGGAAACTACAAACCCATAAGTCTCATTAGTCTTGTATGTAAACACATGGAAAGAATTATGGAGATGATCAATAGAGCTATAGTAAACCTCCAGACACTGGACCCAACCCACTTTGGTTTTGTCAAGGGCAGATCGTGCCTACTCAACCTGGTGGACTTCTTTGAGAAGGTCACCAAAGCAATGGATGAGGGTAAAATCATTCACACTGCCCACCTTGACCTGGCCAAGGCATTTGACACACTACCCCACTCGGGCATTGTTGACAAACTCAAGAGGTTATATACAAACCTGTATTTCACCTTATTGGTGAGGTTCAATTAAAGAGGAAAGTAGGGCACTTTAAACCTATTTTGTTAAGAGGTTATATTTCTGACAGTGAAATTTCTAGATCATTAGGGGTATCATCAAATGACCAAAATACACAGGAGAAAGATGGGCATAGCTATATCACTAGCTTTTCGACCCAATATACAGCTAAGGCATTTGAACTTAGGAACATCTTGACTAATAATTGAGATCTTATTTTAGAGGACCATATAATTATGAATTTGGTTGGCATGAGGCCCTTGGTAACTTTTAAACGGGTACAAATTTGAAAATGTAGTTTGAAGCCCCTAGTATTAAGTATAGACATGCTCAGGGGATGTTTAAATGTGGACGCTGCAATTATTGCAAGTATGTCCAGACAGGGACATTTGTATTTATTAGAGGGACCAAATATTCTATTAAGGGTCGATTTACTTGTGATAGTCAAGGTATAGTTTATCTGGCTTCTTGTAGACACTGCTCAGCTTTTTATTTGGGTAAAACTGAGCGTCCATTTAAACAATGAATATATGAACATCTTTATAGTATTGCTAGGAACATCAGTACAAATGTCCTAGCTAGACATATAATTGAGTTTAAAACACATAGTTTTCAATTTGCTATAGTTGATTGTGTTTGTAAAAATCTTCGAGATGGTCCTTGGCAACTTAAGCTTGAAGAACGTGAATTAATGTGGCAATTGCAGACAAATGCACATATCTATCCTGGACAGAATGAAGCATGTTCTATTAAGTGCCTGTTAAAATTGAAAGCATTGGACAGGTAAAAAAAACAATGTATGCATAGATGTTTACGTGGTTATATATGTATACTAGTTTTCTAAAAATAATATTTATTAATATGTATGCCCTTGGTTAATGATTATTGTAAAGCGCTATAGTTTTTTATGAGCAGAATGAAGTGAATTAACAGGATAGTGTGATTTAATTTTTAATTTATATGTTTATGTATTGTTTAGTAATTTGGAAATGTTCCTTTAACAGTGTTGGATCTATGATTGATTTTGTTAATTTATTTAATTGGTTTAATTTGTTGCTCTTTTTAAACCATGCTTAGCTGGGTAATATTGTCTGAAGTAGTACATGAGAATATTTGTACGAAAGCGCTAACAATAAACTGTTCGTGTGGTTTTACCTTTCCGCTATTATTTTTATTTACGTCTCAGAAGTCAAGGTCTCTGGTTGACTAAATTTGCAGATGATTGCACATTAGGAGCTGTCATTGAATCTCACACTGACACAAATGTTCTCCAGGAGGGGCTGACGCAAACAACTGGTGTCAGAGCCATGGACTAAAACTAAATGCCAAGAAATACATAATAGTATCCTTTGGGAAGTCCTCTATCCCTGGTAACTGTCATATTGACAGCACACCCCTTAGAGTTGACCCAGTAGTCAGGGACTTAGGAACGCACATTGATAATCTAGCCTTTGATTATCACAGGTCTACAGTGATGAGGAAATCATTCTATGTTGCGCAACTTGTAAACAAAGGTATGGCATCAAAGTCCAAGAAAGTCATTGTTCCACTGTATTCGGCTTTCATCAGACCTATCATTGAGTACAGTGCCCCCTTTGGTATGTACCTAACCAGGTATATCTAACAACTGGAACGTCCGTAGAGGTTTCTCACTACAAGAATACAGGGCATAAGTAATATATCTATGCAGACTGCCTCAAGCCCCTATCCCTGTATTCTGTCTCCTACAGGCTTTTGAGGGGAGATCTATGCCTGGCATACAGGGCATTGTCAGACCCCACTCTGATGGACCTCCTGCCTATCTACAAAACACAGTACCAGAATTACCCATTCTAAAGACTTAAAACCTTGCCTGTAATATAAATAGGACCTGTTGGAGAGAGAGGTATGTATCCCAGAGACTACCCTGTGTATGGGACAGGCTCCCCAGCCATGTGAAGCAGAGTTCCTCCCTAATCTATTTCAAGTGCAACTTGGACAATTGGATGGGAAAACGGAAATTAATCCCTAGTTTGGCACATATGTCTCTAATGCAATCAGGCAAACCTGTAAATGGTTAATCTCCCAGGCCCATGCTTACACTTGTCAAGGGTATCAGAACTTGTCAGAGATCTGTGATGCATGGCTAGGCTTAAAAAAGCCCTTGTGGTCGTTAGCCTAGTAAACACTTGTCACAGGTTCTTGCACCCAAGGATGTATTTTTGTACACC
This sequence comes from Protopterus annectens, assembly GCF_019279795.1. Lineage (NCBI taxonomy): Eukaryota > Metazoa > Chordata > Ceratodontiformes > Protopteridae > Protopterus > Protopterus annectens. Next base: position 608,653,680 of record NC_056748.1, read on the forward strand.
TGATAAGCAAGAATTGAACTAACCCAAAGGCCCTTTACAGCCATTACTGAAGCCAGAGGTGGTTAAATATATTGTAATATAACATAAAGATAAGAGTATTTTTCAATGTATTACAATATAAACAATTATAAAGATGATCAGTATGTAGAGTGAGGTGAATGATGTAATTTTTAGAGCATTAAGAGAAACAGATTTTAAATTGTTTAATGTAATGTTGTTTTTACCAAAGGGAAGCTTGCTAGATAAGTAGTTAAGTAGAAGAAAAGGAAGTGACAAGTAGTTATGGTTGAGAAAGGGTATTTTAAATAAGGGTTAGGCAGGAGGAGGGTTTAGTATCTGTGGGTATGGAATTTCAGACTGAGAGGAAGCTTGCTGAAGGCATGCTGTGTAGTAGAGAGACAGAACAACTAACTTGAGTTTTGTGCAAAGCCATAGCTAGTGCATCTAGTACCTGGTGCTGCTCCTTGATTTAGTGCCCCTCAACTATAAGTTGAGGAACAAAGGGGGAGACAGCCATCCCAGCTACAGATTAATTGCAGTACTGCTGTATGTCTTACTGAAATGATTGCTTCACTGCTTCTTGCATGGAATACTTTGTAGCAAACTGATTGCTAGAATGTAACAAGTGGATGTTCATCGTGTTTCACTGTTACAGTCATTACTCTTGGGTTACCCTGCTGGCAGGCTACCCTCAGTCGGCCAGAATTCCAAAGTCTAGGTCCGGCGTCGGCTGCTATCGCCTTTTCCCTGACGTCAGTGCGACAGGGGTATAAAAGATGCAGCCGATGCCATTTTCTTCAGTCTTTCTTGCCACGCGGTGCCCGAAGCAAAAGCAGTTTGCAAGTGCCGGTCGGCCGACTCCTGAGATTTTCAAATCCGAATTTCAGAACCGAAGTCTTCATTAAAGCTAAGTACCCTGTTGGGGAAACTTTTTTTCTTGCTCCAGACCGATGTCAGAAAAAGTTAACAATTGTATTTCTTGTGGGAAGCAAATACCTCATAAGGATTTTCACTCTTACTGTATTCCTTGCCAAGGCCCTGATCACAACGTTGCTAGCTGTCGGTTTTGTGCTAAATTTAACCAATGCACTATTAAGCGTCAGTTCGATTTTGCATTTCACTACTTTGGCCGAAAATTTAATTATATAATGCCGTCGGAACAGCTGACGACCAGAGTTTACAAAAAATGCAAGGACAAGGGAAAAGGATAGGCATCCGAGGTCCAAAACCGATGACGAGGCCTCTGCTAGACCAGTTGCCGTTTATCAGTGAGGCGCTTTCGCAGCCCCTGGCGCCCGCTACCTCAGAGCCACAGGCCGCTTCCGACTCCCACGTGGAGCCGACTGGGCGTCTGGATACTCAAGGTATTGGACACTCTGAAATCATTCCCTCAGATGGGTCCAGAGCCACTGAGCAGGCATCGGCTTCTGAGGGTGTCTTCAGACCTACACAACTATATATTAAGCCATCTTCAGCTTAAAAGACAAAGACTAAAGCAGCTCTAAAGACAAAGAAACAAGTACAGCATTCTCCTACTCAGTCTACCATACCTAAAAAACAGATGCTGAAAATGACTGAAGACCTAATTACTTTGATCAGGGGCTCCCATCCCCACCTGATAAGAGGCCTAGGCAAGAGACATAGTATTATTCTTCTGATCAAGTTTCTATTACCTCTGATTCCTCTTCTGAACAGGATTATTCCATGCTTCCCAATGAGGACTCTGATGCTGAAGAATCCATTCCTTCAGCCTCTCCTCCGGAGGATTATTCTTTTGGGGAAACCCTGCATACCATGAGGGAGCATTTCCACTGGGAGATCCAAGATTATTCTGAATCTAAGAAAAGGCTCCGAGACATTCTGCTACTTCCTCAGCACAGACCCCTTGCTATTCCACCTGTTTTAGACATTGTAGATGATGTCTCTTCAGAGTCCGGCCTGTCCCATGACTCTTTACCCCCCTGCACCTGCTAAGCCAGACAGATACTACAGGGTTCCGGATTCTCATAAATTCCTATATAAAAACCCTGCTGCTGATCCAGAAAAAATATCTCTGGGTCCCAATGGGGTTAAAACCTCCACTGCAAAAAACCATGTCCCCTCTGATAGGGATTCTAGGGCTCTAGACCGATAGGGGAAAAAGTATACACTTCTGCTACCTTGGCTGTAAGGGCTTTAAATTGTCAGTTTCATATGCTTAAATATCAGCAATATTTAATGTCACTGCTTAAACAGAAATTGTTGACAAATACTGAATGTTCCGAGAACAAGGAATTGCAGGATTTATTGCATGCAGCTGAACAAGTGGGAAAACATACTTTGCAATGTGGTTATGATTCATTGGAGGCCTAGTGCAGAGCCGCTGTCGCAGGTTCTGTTATTAGAAGGCATGCTTGGTTAAAGGAACAGAATCTGCCTGATCATGTTAAAGCAAAATTATTAGATGCACCATTGCAGCATGATAATTTGTTTGGTACTAAAGCAGAAGAGGTTTTGAAAAAATGGGGGATAAAGCAAAATTCATGCAGACAGTCAAGGATTTCTTACAGGTACAGCCACCCAGGTTTAGCAGAAACTGGCCTTCTAAAAATTGGTCCTTTCCAGTGTCAAGACAGACCACAAAGAGGCAGATACAGACATCCTAGAGGCAGATCTCAGCCCCAAGGCTTATACAGGCCTAAACAATGGGGTACTCCTACCTCCAAAAGCAGAGAAGACCAATCACAACCATACAGGAAACAGTCCCAATGACTTTCCTGTGCCAGATCCAAGCACTTTTCTTTTGGTAGCCCCCTTAGGGGGAAAACTAGCACTTTTTTCATCAAATTGGCAAATGATTACCCAAGACAAATGGGTCCTGAACATAGTGTCCTAAGGCTACAGGTTCCATTTTCACACTCTACCAAGGTCAAAAGGTATGCCAGACCTGCCACACAATCAATGGGCAGAGTCGCAAAAACTAATTACAGCCCCGATGAACATGAGGGTCATTCAGCAAGTTCCACAACAAGAGCAGGGGAAAGGATTTTACTCCAGACTTTTCCTAGTACCCAGAAAGGACAGAACCTGGAGGCCAATACTGGACCTGTCTATACTAAGTACGTTTCTGGAAGTTCCAAAATTCAAGACGTTGACTCTACAGCAGCTACTGCCCATGCTGGGAAAGAAGGTTTGGCTCGTACCTTTGGACCTAAAAGAGGCATACCTGCATGTCCCAATCAGACAATCTTGCAGAAGATACCTCAGATTGATAGCTGGATCAATGCACTACCAATTCTCTGCACTGCCCTTTGGCTTATCTACTGCGCCCAGGGTCTTCACAAAGTGCCTGGCACCAGTAATTGCATTTTGCAGAAAGAGGAATTAAAATATATCCCTACTTGGACAACTGCCTAATTCAAGCAGAGAACAAAGACATTCTTCTAAAGCATCTGGCATTTGTAAAAAGATTACTAACTGGCCTAGGGTACACAGTAAACGAAAAGAAATCAAAACTAGTGCCCTCTCAAGAGATAATATTCCTGGGTGCAAGCTTAAATACAACTGCCCAGATGGCTTATCTCACGCCAGACGAACAAAAGCAAATGACTTCTTACTTCAAGAAATTGGCAACAAAACCCCACTTATCTGCAAGGAAAATCCTGTAGGCCCAGGGTTTCATGGCATCCTGCATTCTGCTAATTCCATATGCCAGACTGCATATGAGGAAACTACAATGGCACCTAAAACGTGTTTGGACTCAGCATTGCCACAGCCTGGAGACAGTAATTGCACTCATTCTCTGCCTGCAACTGGAGTTTTGATGGTGGACAGAAGCCTGTCACCACAACAAGGGTCTGCCATTCAGTTTACCCACAGCCAGACAGACACTGACAATGGATGCATCGGATTATGCCTGGGGGGCCCATATGGCAGGAAAATGTATTCAGGGCACATGGCCTGCAAACCTTCACATCAATCCAACATCTTCACATCAATCAGGAAGAGATGCTAGCTGTTCAAAATGCCCTGACAGGTTTCAAGGACCTGCTTCATCCGGGACAACTACGGATAAAGACAGACAATACTACGGTCATGTGGTACATAAATAAACAGGGAGGTACACATTCCTACCCTCTCTGCAGACAAGCAATGACCTTATGGGACACAGCATTGGCTTTTCAAATTCACCTGCAAGCACAATTCCTGCCAGGAAAAACAAATACTCTGGCAGACGAACTAAGAAACCTCATGGATCCCCACGAATGGAAACTGGATCCACAAGTCTTCAGCATGATAACAAGGAAATGGGGATGCCCAGACATAGATCTATTTGCCTCCCCTCACAACTGCCAATTGCAGAGATTTTGCACAAGGATTTATCACAAGCAAGCATGGAAAGTGGACGCCCTATCCTTCAGCTGGAAAAATCTAACAGTATATGCCTTTCCTCCACTGCCTCTCCTTCCCTGGGTAC